>NW_026861874.1:0-117519 GCF_026571515.1 Ruditapes philippinarum | reverse complement strand
ATTTAGAACTTTACCATTGATGGTAGAATTTAACAACTTTAGCCAAAGACTAGTCCCATTTATTTTATCAGATTCAGCAGAAAAATGTATAAATGCGCAAAACAATTTTCTTATGTTTTAAGATGTTGATTATAGAATGAAGGGTAAAAATATCACACCGTACAATCAAATGGGCGGACAACAGTTCAAACGTTGACAGCTGTACCAGTATATACATGTCGGCGCACGAAACACAATTGACGGACGGTAAGTATTCATCTTTTTTTAACAATTCCCAACTGTTTTGAGTAAATCAATGTTATGGATTCATAGTCAACATCCAAAGGAGCATACTAACAGATTTCTGGCCCAGTGCTAGCATTACTTCACGTGAATTTTGACTGAAAATAACCACACTATTCAATGAGAAGCGGCATTTTTATTTTTAATTCACAAAAACTTATTTTTTCTCATGATAATAAATCCTTTTATTACACACCTGTGCCGATTTTGCGACTCCGTAAAAATGGTATTGCACGGCCGTGCATATATTTTGACGTGACGTCATTAGCGTTATACAAACATAGTGTAAAGACGCGCTGAATGTTTGCGTTATACAAAGGCGCGTCAATGAAAATGACTCTTATTTCACTTTAAACGGTCTTTATTTTGGGTATGTAATAAATAGAATATCAAATTCGTGTAAGTTCATTACTGAATTTATTGCACTCGTTGAATAAAATAATATTATGCTCGCCAGAGGCTCGCATAATATAATTTTATTCAACTCGTGCAATAAATTCAGTATCGAACTTACACTCATTCAATATCCTCTATTTATCATACGATTCGTAAACGTCTACATTTCGTCATTAAATATTCCAAAAAATATCTTCAAAAATGTTTTTCTGTTAAAGTTATAGGGTGTTTAAGTTGGAGTGTCATCAAAATTTTAGTAACTTTTAAGTAAATTTTAGTAGGCTTATAGTTTCAAAGTTATGTCCCAGATAAAATTCAAAGTGAAAAAATGAACAAACGGCAATTACTCCAAAATTAGTCATATCTATTGAGATATATCTACCTACAAGTGTCATGTTGATATCTCTTATAGTTTTAGAGTTATGTCCCTGACAAAAGGCAAAAAGTAAAAACAAACAAAGGAGAATAACTTCAGAATAAGACAAGGCAGAGTTATAGTTCTTTAGCACTGCACATTTACTTAATGAGATCTATCTAATTATAAAGTTTCATGTTGATATCTCTTTTAGTTTAAGAGTAATGACCTGGACAAAGTTCAAAGTGTAAGAATGAACAAAGGGCAATAACTCCAAAATTAGGCAAGACAGATTAATGGTTTTTCAACACAAATGAGACCTATCTACCTACAAAGTTTCATGTTGATATCTCTTATAGTTTTAGAGTAATGTCCCGGAAGTGTAAAAATAAACAAAGGGCAATAACTCCAAAATTAGGCAAGACAGAGTTATTGTTCTTTAGCACTGCACTTTTACACAATGAAATTTATCTACATATAAAGTTTCATGTTGATACCTCTTATAGTTTTAGAGTAATGTCCCCGACAAAGTTCAATATGTCAACATGAACAAAGGGCAATAACTCCAAAATTAGGCAGAGTTATGGTTCTTTAGCACTGCACTCCTCACTATGAGATCTATCTACCTACAAAGTTTCATGTTGATATCTCTTATAGTTTTAGAGTAATGTCCCGGACAAAGTTCAATGTGTCAAAATGAACAAAGGGCAATAACTCCAAAATTAGGCAAGGCAAAGTTATGGGTCTTTAGCACTGCAGTTTTACAAAATGAGATCTATCTACCTACAAAGTTTCATGTTGATATATCTTATAGTTTTAGAGTTATGTTCCGGACAAAGTTCAAAGTGTAAAAATAAACAAAGGGCAATTATTTAAAAATTATGCATGGCAGAGTTACGGTTTTTGTGCACTGCACACCTTCTTAATGAGGTTATCTACCTGCAAAGTTTCATGTTGATACCTCTTATAGTTTTAGATTAATGTCCTGGACAATGTCAAAGTGGAAAAAAAACAAAGGGGCAATAATTCAAAAATTAGGTAAGGCAGAGTACGGTTCTTGTGCACTGCACACCTACTCAATGAGATCTATCTACCTACGAAGTTTCATGTTGGTACCTATTGTGGTTTCAAAGTTATGTCCCGGACAAGAATAGCGGACGGACGGACGGACGACGGACGGACGAAAAGTGATCACTTTGTGACAGGTGAGCTAAAAACCATCACACTTTATACAGGAATGCCAGCTAGATTGCTACGCCAGCTGAGCATTCCAGTACAGCATTTTTACACTATATTTAGGAATGCTCCATTTGATTGCTCTACCAGCTATGCATTCCGGCAGAGCATTTGTTAACACTGTATTTAGGAATTCCCCTCAAGTTAATTCTGCCAACTCAGCTTTCAAGTAGAGCATTGATTTACACTTTTTCTGAATGCCATGCTAAATTGCGGTGAATTTTAAGTTCACGATAAACATAATTATAATGTATTTATTTATTTTGATTTATGTCTTTGTTTCAGTTATCAAGCTTTTCAAACATAGTAGACAAAGGATGACAACATAGTTTATTTGAGATCTTGTCAAGCTTCATAGCAAAAACATTGCTTTTCCAAATCATTTCAATTTGTTTGTAATAAAAACACTTTTTATCGCTGGCGTCTTAGTTAGATTCAATATTTCGTTATCGGCGTCTTATACGCGAGATCAGTCATAAAACATGTTGACTTAAGGTATGCGGATCAAGTGGTTGCTTAAAACCTAGTTAAAATGTTCTAAGAACACAATTTACGGCCATCCTTGGATTCGCTTTTCCTTAAAATTTAACGGACTTTATTTCTGAGTCCTAATTTGAATATTTGATCATGTAGAACAGACTTTAATCAGGTCATTTTCCTAAAGTTTTAAATAAATTGTCGATAAATGCTTTAGCATAACACTTAAAGTCCGGTATCACATATATGTACGAAAGTAAGGTGACCTCAAACCGGAAGTGACGTAAATTATTCCTAAATTAACAAGCAATTATCATAGTATTGCAAGCAATCCATAAGACGTTTTCCTACCGTTTAAAACCCCTGCAACATTCTGAAGGGCCGTTGGCCATTCACTTATGTTTCAATTTGTCTCTATTTCAAGTAAATTTGTTGGAAAAGTTCTTTAAAAGTGATCACAGGAAACAGTTTTTATAAACAGACAGAAGGACGGACTGAAGGACACTCTAAAGATAATATTTGAAACATCCCTGTTACCAAAATGTAACATTTTTAAAAGGAAAATTCTCAAAGAGGAGATAACTCTTGAATGAAAGATGCAATTTCATAAAAACTTTTCAGCTCTTTTTGACTTATCACAAATATTGTTATATTTGCCATGTTTCCAGCCTATCTGTTGTCATGGCAACATTTTTTTTTCAAAATAGGAGGAAAAGATAAAGACATGCATAATCTCCAGACTGCCATCTACCTATATTTAAAGTTTCATAAAAATATTTCTAATACTTTTTGCGTTAACATTGGATCCAGTTTCAACATAGGAAGAAAAAAAGACGTGCATAATCTCCAGACTGCCATCTACCCATATTTCAAGTTTCATAAAAATATGTCTAGTACTTTTTGTGTTATCGCTGGATCCAATTTATGTGTAAAATTTGCCATATTTACAGTCTATTTGTTGCCATGGCAACCAGAGTTTTCTACATAGGAAAAAAAAAGGAAAAGATACTGCCATCTATCCATATATCAAGTTTCATAAAAAATATTTTCAGTACTTTTGGCGTTATCGCGGGATTCAGTTTTGTGGACGGACGGACTGACGGACTGACAGACGGACGTTCTAACAGGAGAGTAATAATGTGGCTACTCTACTGTTCTCTATTTTTCTTTTAAGCCACACAAAAGAAAATAGCCACTTAAAATCAGTACGGAATGAATGACATTAAAGAAAAAGAACAGTTTCCTATTGTCACTCTAGCCACATAATTACTGTCCTGTGAGTGCGGACGGACAGACAGACGGACGGAGGGTAAACCTAAAGTCCCGTCCGGTAAACCGTTAGGGGACTAAAAATTGGCATATCAATATAAAATTAAAGTGAAATGTTCTGATGCATTTTGAGACATTTCTTATTATTTGAATAAACAGATTTACCAGTTTGCACAGAAATTGGAACCTAGAAAACAAACCTATTGTCCGTGCTCTGTTGAGCCGTACTTTACACATATTGAAAATATAAAACGTCTGTGAAATGATATTTGTGTAAGTGTAAGTGTTTTCGCAAAATAGGATGTAAAATACTTTTTAGCATGTATCATGCATGACGATCTTTTAACTATAAAGATAGACAAAGAGGGCGGAAATGTCTCGTAAGTATAATCATATATGTTTCATGCATTTAAATGCAATCTTATAATTTTATATAAGCAGGATGGGGCTTAAAAGTAAAATGAACAAAATATAAACACAAACTCATGAATTGCAATACAGACAAAATATGCAGGTATTACAAGAACCTTTTCAAATATATGTTCTATTTTCAGCTTGAATATATTCTTTCTACTTAATACATTCATAAATCATAAACTTAAACATAGCATGAACAAATGTTCTAAACAAACATTGTGTTAAATTTTACTGATTATTGATCATACCACACATCTTTTAAATATGTTATTATAACATTTACTTACTTTTTTTCGACTCTTCATATTGAGACTGTCGCATTGATTTTGTCTCTGCTGTGACATCTGCAGTATGACAATGTAATAGAGTGGATATAAATATCAGCAATTAGTTATTAAACTTTACAAAAAAAGGATTTACGTCATCTGCATTTAAATTCATTTATATTTCAAATGACAGGTTTGGTTACTTTAAAACAAAATAAAATTAAATTGAAAATAGCGAAGATGTGAGATTTAATTAATTATATTTATTACAAAACAAACTTTCGTTTTTAAGTATAAGCAAAATCAAAAGATTAATAAAGTTAAAAATTAAAATTAAGTCGCATCATTGCATTATAATGATAAATAATGATAACGCTGTTGAAAATTATAGTGATTAAGATAAGAAATTTTGTATGACTGAATTATAACTATACATTGTATTTAAATACTGTGAGGGTCAAAAAAGTCATCTGCGACATACCTTTTCTAGTTTCTTCCTTTAATTCCTGTATTTGTTTATCATGTTCAGAGGTTTTCTTGTTTAATTCACAAATACTCTGTGCATGCTTTCTCACAGTTTTACCTTGCACATTCAGAGTATATTTGATCTTTTCGTCCTCCATTTTCATCAATTTTAAATCAGCTTCTACCCCCTTTTCTAACATTTGCCAACTGTCTATTGCCTTCTGTACCCTTCTCTCCGCCTTTCTCACAGTTTGACCTTGCACATTCAGAGTATGTTTTATCTTCTCGTCCTCCATTTTTAACAGTTTTAAATCAGCTTCTACCCCCTTTTCTAACATTTGCCAACTGTCTATGGCCTTCTGAACCCTTATCTCCGCCTGTGGATCAAGTGGATTCACTTTTAAGTCATCAATCATCTTCTGTAGGTCTGGTATGGGTGACACCGCCGTGTTCAACCTCAAAAGAACCTATAAAACCATGAATTGCGTCACAATTGCATGCTAAAACTTACATTAAAACATTCTTTTTTAAACCCAACCAAACAATACACTGTTTACGGTGTCTATTCTAGGATTTGAGAAATAGGGGGAGGGTTTTTATCGGATGTATTACTGTAACATTTCTTGATTTTTTTCCCTCTTTCTCTATGTAAAATCTTCCCACTGCCTCTGAAAAAATAGGGGGGAATTCACAAAATTATGAGTGAATCTCCTCATCCCCCTCCTAGAATAGACACTGGTTTATGAACGTATTGTACAGCTATCATGTTTCTTGTCACCATTGCTAATGCATATACCGTTAGATATCATATTTATGGTATGTTTTTTATTTTATAAGTTTGCTTACTTGCTTTGAGCTCCGCTATGCGTGGTAGTTTCATTCTTGATATGTTCCTTTATGTTAATTTATGCCATGAAGCTTGCCCGTATTTAATAAAACTGATAATGATTATACAGTCTTTTTTGAAATGAAGAATAAACATCTTTTGATATACACAAAGGAAATATGTCATGTTTAAAACTCTTGTCACAGTATGATTACATAGTGTCATTTAAACATAACTGGAAGATTTTATTAGAATTGACCAAATTAATTTGACTAGTTACAGGAAATGCAGCTCTACAAACATAATTTAAACATTTACTTATTTAAATTAGACATATTCAGACAGACTTTAAAAGATTCTAAAGAATTTCTGAAGTAAAAGTATTTTACCCAAAGATGAGTTAGGATATATATATAAGTTAATATTTAATTTGCTCTTAATTCATTATCCAAACATTCTTAAACATACGTTTGACATTTCTAAAGAATGAATTTCTGAGGCATAATATAGTAAAATAAAATTCCATCCTTACCTGTTCGATCTCCGTCCACTTTGTTGTAAAGATAGGCAGCGTTATTCCACTTGTTGAAGATATGTGACTGAGCTAATAAAAAAAGTAAGAGAATGATAGATATATTTGTATAAAATGAAAAGTTGCAATGGAAGACAAAAAATAAATAAAAAGATGAAAGTTAAGCTTATGAAGCCAGTCTTTGATAGCATGGATATGTTTCGTAGTTTAATGTAATGTGTTTAATAAAGACGTTTCTTACTTTAAGATATCATGAAACTGAAGATAATACTAAATTAATAGAATCATTAAGTTATACAGAATAAAAAATAACATTATTATCTTTTTTTTAGGATTTATAGTTCTATACTCAAAAAGCTATTTCAGCAAAATTACTTTTTATACGTAATAATTTAAATCTGGCGTCATATATATTACAACAAGACATCACAAGCACTAAAACCATTAAAACATAACTAAGTATCTTATTTCTCATTTACCTCGTTTCTGTACATTTTCAGACGGGAAATATCAGCCTCAACTGAGGTATCACCTTGTGCAGGAATTGAGTTCCATTGAAACTTCTTGTTCAGCCCAAATGACTTGATGTTTCTTAGGAGACATATGATTAACGTGATGTCTAGGTCTGTTGAAGTTGGAGCGGTGCCACCTGATGGAAACACTAGATCATATTGCACCTGCGTAAGTATTCCGCGTGTTCTTAAGTTTGTAAATGTTTGTCTTTCATTCTTCAAAAATGCGACAAGAGGGACATTTTGCAGTTTTTGATCGAAAATATTCCTAAGTATAAGTAGTCCTCCGTCTATAATCAGCATTTGCAGGCGAAAAAGACGACAACTTTTTTGCTGCGCCTTTGAAGACGTTACTTGACTTGGGGTTGTCATTTTCCTTTTGTTATCAGAGAATCATTTCTGTAATTACATAAATAAATTCTTGATCATTAAATCAACATGATGCATGATTTTGTCACCTTCCCCAAAAATTATATCAACTGCCAATAAATACTAACTGCATTTTCTCAGATGGAGGGGATAAACAAAGGCAACAGTTATAAACAAATGTACTGATACTTTCCATCCTTATTATGTTTTCAAGATAAATTTATTTAGCAAGGATGTAAGCTTGTCTGTACAATCATGTCAGTCTGATATTTAAGGGATTTTTTAAATAATAATTTACAAAAGATATATTATACAAGCTTTTATTTTAAGTTGTGTACTGTATGGTACCAAAACAGAATACAGCAGCGGAAATGGTCTCCCTTATTTTGTCTTGTTAAAATCGTAATAGTATCGGTCTATGTAGTGTTGATGACTTCAAAACTCCACACTGGTGTTAGATAGCTGATAAATACCACTCAGACAAATTTTATTTTTTAAATAAAAGTCAGAATGATATAAATTTATTATGCCCCGCTTCTTTCTGGGTTTACATATATATCTTTAAAATTTACAAATTTAATTGATGTAGGGAATAACAACGAAAAATGTATGCTTATTGATAATCATAAGAAGTGCTATCTATTTCCTTTTTCAAAATTAACAATTGATGAAACTGGTTAGGGAAACACATATATATTACAAAAAGTCTAAATATGGAACTGATTACATATCCAGAGTTATTCAGACTATTAACTTAGTTCGTATTTCCTTTTTTAAAAAATTATGTTATTTTATATGGAAAACTTGAACTTTTTAGGCAACAAGACTTGAAAGTTAGACGTTTGTCGGACCGTATATGTCACGGAAGGTATATGTCACACGTTTGGGACACATTCGGCCGAATTAATCACAGCTGTCCGTGTATTCCATAAACGTTTCTGCAATTTGATAGCAAATGCCTCATCGTATATGTCACACATTTTACACAGTAAAGTAACATTATCATCGTGATTTAACCAACCTACTTTCATAAACGTTAATAATATATCATCATCATAAACAGAAACAGCAACATAATCACTATCATTATCATCAATAATAAATCATCATCGTTATCGTAAATCAGCATAATTATATTTGGGTAGTTCACGCCGACATGTTTATCATTTTACTAGTTAGATGACTACTGTGTCAGTAAACAGTGACTGGCTTTGTTGAAAACATGTGGTAAACATTTTGAACATTAATATTTATTGACTTGAAGATAAAATATCGACTTTTTATGTCCCACTCTGAGAGGGGGTGGGGTATATATTTTACTTGTCCTTGCGCCTATGCCTGCATATGTGTGTCTGTCCGATTTTTAACATTTTAATAAATAATATTTTTTTAATGCAAACCAGATGTATAATTTAACAGTGCAGGTGCGCACGAGAGGAGAAAGTATGAATGGCGTTCTGTTCACTCCACATTTATAACTTACTTCTTAAACGTTATGTTATGCCTAAATATATCATGGTCATTTTCGAAATGACGATTGAACGCAATAAAGATGTTTCAAACAAGCTTTTTGACATATATGACAAATTTCTAAAAAAAAGTCGGTGATATATTTGTTTATCATACACTTTTAATATCTCTGTTATCACCTCCGCCACAATATCATCAATACCATCATCATCAGCATCAGCATCACTGTGATCATCATGATCACGATGATGATCATCATCATCAGACTTTGTCCTACTTAGTCCCAGTGCGTCCTTACCACGTTCTCAGTTTTTACTCCGTCGTACAGTACTGAGAACAACGAGCAAGTCGCGAACATGAGATTTAAAGTATTGGCTATGAAAAAAACTAAAACACCTTAGTATCTTGTTCTTACAATATCTTCAGATGGTCAGAATATGTTTAACATGATACAAAAACATTTTGATAGTTCATTTTGAGTAGCCAATTATTTCGTACGCATGACAGAGCCACAGAGGATCTAAAGATACTGTTAACCACTATGGCACGGCATAATAACACTAGTAGTCTGTAACTTCTAGTAGGCCTACCCTTACTACTTATAGCAGTTTAATGTATTTCTTGCTGTAGCTGCTACTGCAGCTGGTGATGATGTTAATGATGATGGAGATTAAAATGGCGGTTGTGGTTTTTACGATTCCGTCATTAGGTGTTTTTGTTTGTTTTGTTTCTGTTTTTTGTTGTTTTTTTTTTGTTTTTTGGGGGGAAGGGGTTGTTTTGGGTTTTGTTTCGGAGGGTGGGCTTATGTAAGCAAAAATAACACACATGTGACGTATACGTTTGTATTCTCTTTTTTATGCGCAATTTTGGAAAGTGACAAATATGCTTTGGTGAGCACAGAAAAACTCAATTCAACCGAATATGGCACATTTTATGGTCCATATTCGGCTGAAGAGTGTGCCATATTCGGCCGAATATGTCACACGTGTGACAAATTCGAACCAAATATGTCACACGTGTGCCATATTCGGTCCGAGACATATACGGTCCGACAGACGTTCATGCATTTGAACATTTTAAGTTGGGGTCTTTGCATATAGACAATTTAGGTTACGGTTTCAAGCGTATTTACAGCTACAGTTTAGGGTTCACTTCTCTAATTATTAACATAAGAGATACTTTGTTGCAATAACTTAAAAATAACATAATTAAACAGAATGCATGTATCATACATATGTCTCCTCGTTTACACACATGTAGACAATAATATACTTATAACTATCGTGCGACTGTTTATTTAAATAGGATTAAGGTTAATTAACTAACTAACTTAGTAGTAGTTTGAACTACTTTACACTATGAATAATATCATGCCATATTATTGTAGTGGTCAGTGGTATACCTACCGATACGCCAATACGCACGGGCGTATAAAAAGAAAAAGATTTTCGCAAAAATATCAAAAATGAAATCAATAATTTGGGCGTAGATCGATCAACATATTCTTAGCTGCTAATTGATTCTATAGGTATGCTTATGATGTTACCTAACTGAATATGCGTTACCAATTAATTTATTCGCAATCAAAAATTCCATTATGAGAAAAGGGAGTAAGCACATATGAGCAAATTAAAATAATATACACTGCTTTGGTATATCAACGGGTAGCCATGTAAGAGAAAGTTATTTTATTGCTGTGTCAGTCTCGAATCCGAGAAATCAATGTTTAAATGGTTTCAATTATCTTTAAAGAATTCAGTTAATACCACCCTATGAGAAAGTTGAAACTTTTTAACTCAGAAAATAAAATATTCAGCCTTTTTACAGAAGCATGAAGTGACGAACACAATGTAAAAATATGATATAAACAATTTCTTTGGAATACTTCTGTAAACAATGACATATATTCTTTATTATACGTAGTCTCATCTACATATTTAAAACATAGACAAATATACAACGAGAACAATGTATAGCCCCAACTCGTTTATTTGAACCAACTTTAGATAACGTCGCGGCGAGCATCCTTTTATGTACGTGAGGCATTTAACTTCGTAATGAAATTGCTTAAATATTTCGAATGAAAACTGAAAGAGTAGAGTTGAGAATAACAACTGTTATTTAAAGTCAATATTTATTGTCATCAAAATTGACATAATACGCATTTAAAAATATTTTAAAGGACCTAATTGATCGTGCGATACTACATCTTAGCTGATTAATACGATAACCTCTTGTTACACTAAAACATTAAAGCTTTTGTATGTATTATCGTCATACAGATCATTTTAAATCATTGATTATATCTCGTGTTAAGTTATGATGAAACAAAAGAACAATAACAATAAGATTGGAGATTTGAATACTTCTTTTACATTTACCATAATTACTTTAAATGATAATTCATAAATGTGTCGACGTTTCTCTATTCAGTCATAAACGAAAGAAGCACCCGAACAAAGGGACAATGGGATATTTGGTGAAATCTATTAATTGAATCAAATACGAAGGTTTACAGTACAGAAAAGAATATTGATGGCACTAAATATAAACCACATTTATAGCCATAAAAATACTTACATGTATAGCGGTGCATACAAAACTTTACAAGAAGAAAAAAATGACAATTTAGATTTGACAAATTTTAGGTTGTTTTTAGACATTCTGCTATCCTAGTGCTTAATGGGAGTGATTTCATTGTCTTTCTCTGAAAGCAAATTAAAACAATCGAGCTTATTTGTAAACAGATTTTTCAGAATATGTCGACATTTAAGTAATAAACATTTGAATATATTACCATCTACAACATTACGGATTAAAGGATTTGAGTCGTAACAACTGCCTTTGTTTAGGACAAACAAAAGTAAAACTGATAAGGATCTTCAACTATATTCTTATAAAATTGAGAACAGTATCGTTGTTGTATGTCAGTATTGTATTACTGTCCAGTTTCAATGGCTAAGTTATTTGTCCAGTCAAACATCGTTCGGGCCTGTGCATTTTTCTTCGAGAGATCGTAGTTCGAGACAACCGAGGTTGAACTATGCTGAAATCATGTGATTTATGATCATATATTACGTAGGTATTGGCCTGAGGCAGCTTACATCGGGCGGATGATAAATTCGTCTACAGAGCTGTTTGCTTGTATTTCAGTTCTTCGAATAAGTCATTTCCTCTAAATACTAACAATTATTGTAAAAAAATACACACCCATGTATTAAATGAGTAAAATGTGTATTAACGGTACAGAGTGTTTCCCAATGTTCAAAATATATCTATGTGTTTATTATGGGATAAATATATTATTTTCTAACAATGAATTTCTGAAAGATTAACAAATCATTTACCCCATTACTTCATATAGACCTATTTTCATGCCTTTCCACCCCACCCCCCTTTGAGGCCTTAAATAATGAAAAAATGACATATTTAGACCCCAAACACTTGTTTTCGTTTGCGGAATGTTGTAAAAAAGTGATCACTTTTCGGCGCCATCCACTATCAAATAGATACATCAAGAGATGCCAGAGGGGCAGACCCTCTCATCTCCAAAACAAATTTTGGACTTGTGAGAGGCTAAACATAGCCTCTGGTTAACTTAAACGTGTAACCTACGCTGAAAATCCTTTTGACTATACATGTATCTCAATCCATTGAAAAGTTGCAGTAATTTGAACTAAGTTTTGAATGAAAAAAATCAACATAAAATAATGATTTTTGGCAATTTTGAGGAGTACCCTCGTTGCAATGGTAACAGGAAATTAAGATTGAGTAAGCCGTTTCAAAAGTTATGGTCTAGTCATCATTTTTGTCTTGTGTATATTTAACTTATTTCGCAATAATGAATTTACAAGAACGTACAAGATGGATAATAAATAATGCGAGTGTTTTATATAATAGTTGTATGGTGATGCCCGCATCTTTAGAGATTTTTTTTCGTTTCAGCGGCAAGAGAAATTGTTCAAACAACGGCGATGCTACAAATGATTATGCTCATGACCGTCTCATTTTGATTTCACGTACTCTAGAAATTTATTAAATTCTGGTAATATTCCGTATATGCGAGGATTGATCGGATGTACTTCCGGTAGTCAGAGAACCCCACATATTGTCTTACTTTTCAATGTTATCGCCCTCGACATCAATGCACTTTGGCCACCTGTGCTCCAACTTGTTTTAACCCTTCAAAATAGAACTCTCTATTTTGGTCCTCAAAGAAGCCATTGACCGCCTCAATGACACCTTCATTGCTTCCAAAACGTCAACCACGAAGCTTGGTTTTCAGTTTTGGAAACAGGTAGAAGTAAGAGGGGGGGGGGGCAAAGTCCGGAGAATATGGGGGATGTACAAGAATTTCAAACCCGCAGCAGCCATCGCAAATTGCGATGTGTGAGCTTGCGCATCGTCGTGCCTTGAGTCAGTTTGCCCTGTACCCCTCTTTTACACACGATTTCTTGTTGCAGACGTCTCAACTCGTCTGCATAGTATGTACCGTTTATGGTACGACCTTGCTCAAGATAGCCAATCATGATTATACCCTGACTATTCCAAAAATTCAAGGCATCATTTTCCCTACTGATGGCACCCTCTTGAATTTCTTCGGAGGTGGTGAGCCAGGGTGCTTCCACTGCATGCTCTGTTTTTTTAATTCTGGATCGAAGTAATGGACCCATGTTTCATCCTGAGTTACGATCCGGTAGATAAATAAGGTTCATCCTGTAGCGAAACAAAAGATATCTTGATATGTCAAATTAGGTTCGTTTCTGGTCGTCAGTCAACCTTTGACATACACATCAGTAAGGATTGCTTGAACTGAGCCAAAGCTTATACCCACTACCCTTTCAATGTTTCGCAGGTCTCGCCTTCTGTCGCACATGACCAGATCGTGCACAACTTCAGCAGTTTCATCGTTGATAGCCTCTTTTGGCCGCCCAGGTCGCTCATCATCTCCAAAACTCTCCCTGCCGCTCTTAAATTTAGGAGCCCAAATTTTCACAGTGCTATTGGAAGGGGACTCCTTGCCAAGTGTATCTATGAAGTCTTCATGGATTCCCTTGTCGGACATCTCTTTCTTACAGGGTCATTTTAGATGTAGTCATAACAAGAGAAAATGAAAATGTAGTATCTGATATTAAAATAACTGATCCTGGATTTAAAACTTCAAACGGAAAAGTAACACGTGACCATTTTGCTATCCTAATGAAAGTTAATGTTTCGAAACCACCACCTATTCGTAAAACAGTCACATACAGAAAATCTCGTGATATAAACATTGAAGATTTCAAAGCAGATATTAGATCATCTGAACTTTTTGGTCCTAAACCAGACAGCATGGCAGAAGCATCAGAGAAATATCACACTGTCCTTTCATCTTTGTTAGACAAACATGCACCTGAGAAAACAAAAACAATTGTTCTCAGACCCCAATGCCCGTGGTTCAATCAAGAAATACATGACGAGAAACACATTAAACGTAAACTTGAAAGAAAATGGCAGGAATCAAAATTAACTGTAGATCATGAAATATACAGAAGTCAGTGCTTAGTTGTAAATGATGTAATTGAAAGATCTCGTGTAACATATTACAAAGACAAAATAAAATCGTGTGGTAATGATCAAAAACAAATTTTCAAAGTAACAAATCATCTCCTCGGAAACAAACCTGAAGTTAAGCTCCCATCACACACTTCTGCTAAAGAACTAGCTCAAGATTTTAGTGATTTCTTTGAAAACAAAATTGAAAAAATCAGATCTGACATAGCATCTAAAAATGAATGTAATATAACAAATGAATCTAATTCAACTCAAATACAAAAGCCTAAAGAAACATTCAGTGAATTTGAAGCTATTACAGAAGAGCAAGTTCTTAAGCTCATATCAAAGTCATCTACTAAATCATGTGAACTAGATCCGATACCGACTTGGCTCCTAAAAGAATGCAAACTTGAAGTATCACCATATCTAACGCACATGTTCAACTTATCATTTTACACCGCCGACGTACCTCCACGCAATAAGACTTCGATAATCAGACCACTATTAAAGAAAGACAATTTGGATCAAGAAATTATGAAAAACTTTAGACCAGTTGCTAATGAAACATATGACTCAAAACTTCTAGAATCTGCGGCTGACTGTCAGTTTGATATGTTTCTCAACACTAACAATCTACATGAACCAAATCAATCTGCATACAGGAAATTTCATTCCACAGAAACTGCACTTATCAAAGTGCAAAATGACATTCTCCAATCTCTTGACAAAGGCGAAGTTACAATATTAGTAATGCTCGATTTATCTGCTGCCTTTGACACGATTGACCACAACACTCTTCTTAATCGACTCGAATGTGACTTTGGTTTTACTGGAAAAGTGCTCGCTTGGTGTAGATCTTATCTCAGTGGTCGCTATCAGACTGTTTGTATTGATGGAGAACTATCTGACCCTGTGCATATGACATACAGTGTCCCTCAGGGCTCTGTATTAGGACCAAAATTTTACATACTTTTCACAAAACCTGTTGGCGAAATTTGTCGAAAACATGGTCTGCAATGTCACTTCTATGCTGACGATTCTCAAATATACATTTCTTTCAAACCGTTGGACAACACCAAAACTGAACTTGTACTTGATTCTGTCTCAAACTGCTTAAAAGAAATAACATTCTGGATGAACAGCAACATTCTCAAACTGAATTCAGACAAAACAGAACTTATAGTCTTTTCGTCGGGTAGCAATACAGACTCAGTGAAAAATATAACTGTCAATGTGGACCAAGTTGAAATCAAACAGTCATCAAGTGTAAGGAATTTGGGTGCATTCCTTGATTCAAGGGTTAATATGGAACATCATGTTAGCTCCGTGTGTATATCTTCGTATGCCCAAATAAGTAAGATAGGACGTATTCGAAAATATATCAATGAAGAAGCTACAAAAACACTCGTTAATTCTCTCGTGACATCAAGACTGGATTATTGCAATGCTCTTCTATATGGTATACCTCAACAAACCATGAAAAAACTTCAACTTGTTCAAAATACTTCAGCCCGTGTGATTAAACGTACATCTAGGAAAGATCATATTACACCAGTGATGAAAGATCTTCATTGGCTGCCAATCGAATATAGAGTGAATTACAAGATCTTATTACATACTTTCAAGTCACTGAAACAACAATCTCCATCATATATGCAGGAAATGATTCAAGTTTATTCCACTTCCCGAAATCTGCGCTCTTCAAATGCACCTGTACGATTAGTGCAACCAAAAACAAAACTGAAATTTGGTGAAAGGAGTTTTTCGGCATCAGCTCCTAAGCTATGGAATTCACTACCAAGTCATCTAAAAAACTGTAACACAGTAGAAAGCTTCAAAAAACATCTTAAAACACACTACTTCAATTTAGCTTATGGAAAATAATCAGTGACTGTTATGAATGAATTTTATAAACAGTGAATACGAAGTATCTGTTATTTGAATATTAGTTTTATTAAAAGTTTTTTTTTTTTTTTTTTTTTTTTTTTTTTTTTTTTTTTTTTAAACAAACAATTTTTAAATCAATTTAGTATTTCTATTGTTTTATAATGATGATTTAACAAGATCTTATCTATTATTATATATTGAAGACAATTTTAATGTATGACAATAATATTGTAAAGTGAGTTTTAAGGATCTTTAAGTTATATTGTATTAATATGTAAAAATAATTCCATAATTTATACTTTTAATTAGTTAATGCAAAATATTTTTAATGTTCATAATCCTGTTCATTTATATTGTTTTAGACATATATGATTGATGTAAAGCGCCTTTGAACATTTTAATGAAAAGGGCGCTATATAAATGTGGTATTTATTATATTATTATTATTACAGAAGTACTAAATGACGGCTTTCTCTATTTGGTCTAAATGGTACACCCCTCTTCTGATCAAAGTGTGTTTTATATTACTTAATCTGTATAAACCCGTGTTACTCGGTCAGTTATCTTCAATAAGATATCAGTATAGACGTATCGTGTGTAAATTCCAGTGCAGTGGCAAGAAGTATATCAGGCCACGAACGTTTAGATCATATCTTGCAATCCTACTTGATATTTACCCTACACTTGCTGCTTTTGCCTTTGTGTGCTTTGTGGCATTGCTTCAGTAAAGAACTTATTGCGCTCTACGTCTCTATTTTAATATTGTTTAAACATTGTCTTAGCATCTGAACACTGTTTTTGTCATCCGCTGGAAAATCTCGGCAATTAAACACGTACCGGATCTGATCATAAATGTACCGTTTTTAGACCGTTTTGTAATGTGGAGCATTTTGCAATATAAAAAACAGCAGTTTTAAACGGTTTACCTTAGAGTTTTTTTTAAACAAAACGTTAACAAGAATTTTCTATGTCTTCACATGTACAAAACATGTATAAAACTTAAACACCCATCCATCCAAGAGGTACAATATGTAAATAGCCAAGCAATTAGAATATGATGAAGCCCAAATGTTAAGAATTAAATCACTCTTCATTTATTATTATGAAAATTTCCGGTGTGTGTGTTGAATGCTTAATATTGGAACTGAAAATCTATAAGCACATTTGAATATGCCATATATTAGGCGCTTCCGCTTTAAACTAAATTTTGATAGTGTATAGTATTTTCATAGTTTCGTGTAATCTAATATTTTGTTTCATATGTGTATGCCATTACCTTATCTTGTATTGTCCATCGATTGAACTTTACAAATATGTTATTGAGACTTTAATAAATAAATAAATAAATAAATATATAAATAAATAAATAAATAAATAAATAAATAAATAAATAAATAAATAAATTAAAAAATAAGAAAAATAAAAATAAAGATCAACAATCGAAGCAAAATTCACGAAACGCAAGCCCGTCAATATCCGAAAAAAGAACGCATTGCCATTTTTTTATTTTATTTTTTTTTTGCTGATCAATATCCGATCTTTTGCTCTTAAAATCAAATATATCATAAAATATCTAATATTCTTGATTTCATATAACTTTTAACTACAATTGATCTGTCCAACCGTACAACGACAATCTATGTTTTCAGCCAAATCATTGATATTAATTAGTATCCGCGATCTATTTAATCTTTTTGAAACGTCATCAATAACTTTTGAATGATAGGCCGAGGTCGCTTTAAATTAAGAGAATGTCAAACTTACAAAGAAATTTGAGATGCCTTCATTGTAATGAAATACAAAACCATACAACGATATCGATCTTTTTTTCTTTAAAAAATCTACATTGGTCCTAAAGTGTCCGATTATGACGTTATTGACAAATGTTTACATTATACTTGAGATATGCTTTATATGTCTAAAAGATTTTCGTGATAGCATGTAAATATAGCTTCCATGTTGTGTTTAACGGTGTTGGAGCTGTTATAACCGGGTTTCATAATATTTGATTGTACTTCAACTGAATCCTTATAGGAACATATTTAATGCGTTAATTTCTTAACACAAAAGGAATGTATGCCTCTGCAAATAACAGGGCAATATATTGCTCCAGGATTATCTTAATCCGTTTTCTTATTAATTTCCTTTATGTAACGATTTCTTTGTGTTCTTTCCATCTTTGCCATACAAGCCGTTTGTAGAAATATCAGACAGTTATGTACTTCATGTATGATATGCAATTTACAGACCCATGTTTTTGCAATTTGCCGAAACTGAGAAATAATGTCCAACAACATTTATGGGGTGCCTTCCCCTTGTGTACCTGCTCGTTACGACATGAAGCTGATCGTCTTCTATACGATTTTCCATAATGCCGGCAAATAAACACATAAGAAATTTCCAATTCCTATAAACATACTGAATTACTTAATATGGTGTGATGAAGTCTTTAACGATAATATAAGTACATTATTAAAATCTAAAATAAACATAACATGTATTTATTCCATATATTTACGTAAACATGCGTTTCATTTAAAGGAACCACTATTTCTGCATCTGAAATAAAAAAAAGATACCAACTTTATACCCAAAATAATTGACAACTTTATGTAGGTAATTGAAACATATATTTTGCTGGTGAAATAAATTCTATATAATGTACATGTTTGTATTTTAATTTTGTATTGTAAATACTTAAAAGCTGATGTACACGTGTGTTTTCAAAGCAGAATACTATTAAGATGAGAATGTATAGCAAACAAACTGAATTCATTTAATTTTATACTTCTTTCTACTTGTCACTTTCAAATATTATATTTGTATGATTTCAAAGACAGGAAGCGAGAAACAAGCATAATTCAATGACAAAATTGACGACATTGGACAGGCAATAAAATTGTTCGGCCATCGTACTCATTAAATTTGGTTCGACCATTGTACTCGTTTTTTAAAAGATGCACACCTTCGTTATGCAACTTTACAATGGATGGAAATTGTTCATGACGGGCAAAATTGAAATTGTGCACAATATGTCATTGCTAATTTTGCTCAAAATGCGTTTCTTTTACTGAAAACACCACATTTTAGTACCTGTCCGGCCATTGTACTCATTTTCAAAAACAACTTGTTCGATTTTCAGGCCTAAACAGAGAAAACTAAAAAGTAACCAATGACAGAACAGTACAAGGTTTTTATACAGGGGTTCCGTACGGCCTAGTTTTACATATAAATTGAACGTGAACTGTATGCTTACCTTCATTTTACTGCCTTTACCGAGCGTTTAGGCCGCAATTTTATAATCCCATTGTACGATTTTGGTAACGTTATCATCCGCAGTGATAATATATAACTTTCATATGAAAAACTCTGTAAATATGGACTTTTCCCTTTCTGACCCTTGGTTACAGAAAACCTTTTACAGTTACACCTGTGTTGTACTTATTTATATTAAAGTTACAAAAATAGACGAAACGTGTTTATAACTCTGTTGTGTAACCAACGCATAGACGCGGACGTGGACGCCGATGCCGGGGCGACTGCAATAGCTCTCCATATTCTTCGAATAGTCGAGCTAAAAATTACTGTACAAAAAAAATGCCGACGATATTCAAAACTTAGCACTGATCTTTCTTGTAAAATAGAGAAAATAATAATGCTTTAAGAAATCCCAACACGTCAAAATTGAAAATGTTGCAGGCTCGGTTTAATTAAGTTTGATTTAGTTTGATTAATGTTTGTATGAAATTACACGAGTAGTTTTTAAGGAGTAGTCCGGTCACTTTTGTAACGGACACATGGCCAGACGGATGTGCCCAAAGGTTGTATTTAAGTGGCTACTCTTTTGTTCTCTCTTTAGTTCTGTTAGCCACGTAAGAGAAAAAGTAGCCACATTAGAGCTTACTAAATACATAGAATCAAAGGAAATTTCCTGTTAACTATTGTAACCCCCTAAGTATCTTTATATTTATACGGACAGACAGTCTGCGATGGAGAAATGATCTATATGTGTCGTCATTATTCCGTAGAGGCGACGCAAAAATTTCGTCAAAATGCATGTGTGAATTAAATATTGTGGTATTTTCCCATAAAGGTATAATATGCCTTAGATACGAATATTTGTTTCTTTTTTTTACAAAGAGTACATTCGTTTATAGCATTTAAAAACTTATATTGGAGCATGTTAGATGATCATTACCTGAAAAGGTAGCTTTGAATGTTGAATTATGTGTAATGCATGTAGCAAAATGTACACAACGTAATTTGATGACTTCCATAAAACTACTTTATTATATATAACAACAACTTTACTGACAAAATGTAACAGAAGCAAACTATGGTTGAAAACTCTAAATGGATACCAAAACTATAAAAATAAACTTTGATAAATAAGATTAAAGGCATTTTTTTTTGGGGGGGGGGCATAATCGGCCTTAAAGAACAAAAAACACATGCGTAATAATATGTTTTGAAATATTTTATTTTATTGTTATTATAAATTATTTTATTTTGTTTAAGAACAACACATTTTTGCTAAATAATAAAAACATTTAACTTTACAACTCTATCGGGAATCGACAAGAGGATAATGGTTATGGAATATTTTACTGTTTTTAAATTTTGTAAAAAAAATCTACATCAGATATATCACTATATCCTTTAAAGTAAATGATATGATTAGATCTAGGTATTTTCGTTGTTGAAAAGAATCAAGTGCGTGAATAAAGCATGTAAAATATGGTACAGAAAAATGAGCCTTTATATTGTTTAGCAGGTCAATTGTTCACCGTAGACAGACATGTGATTTGTCACGACATGTTTTTATTTTCAGAGAACACGACAACAAAACTCCCTTCGAAAAATACACAAGAATAAGATTATCTCATTCGCTTTACAGCGATATTTTTCTTAATGAAATAATACAAATAAATCTCATCCGGAAATTTGCAAACAGAATTAAATAAATAACAACTAGACACTTATACACATTTAAAACGAAATGTTCTAATTCCAACTGATCTTAAACATAATTTGATCTGCTATAAAGCTGAAGGTACAATTAAGTGTGCGTTCATCATTAATTACATGCTTCTAAATTTGAGATTATACGAAAACATCGACTTTTACTAAATTTGTACGATGGGTGTTTAGTATTTAAACGAAATAAACAGCATCGTTCTATGGATGAGCATAATTTTCGTTCCAATAAATTTTATTTCAATATGTGAACTGTACAAAGAAGTAAGTAGGAAAAGTATTGGCCAATAATGTATTATTTGCTAAAGGGTTTCCCACTCGCTTTTCAGGACTTTAAAGACCAATTAGTGTATCAATAGATTTTCTTCTGACACTTTTAATATCAATAATACGCCGGATATAATATTTCTTAAAACCTATGTCAGAGGTCCTTTGCTTCGTCTCGTGTAGTAGAATCAATTTTCCGAGATTCAAGGTAGTTTTTGGCAGTGTAACTTGAGGTTCGCTACAGGTTTGTTTCTGTGTTTTACCGGAAAAAAATGTTAGTGCAGCTTCTTACAAAACATTGTTAACCGTATATCTGTTAAATCTGTGCACAATCACTTGTGCGAGGCTGGGCTACATGGACATCGACCATACGTTGGTTTTTATTAAGGAAGGGCGGCGTTCAATTAACGCAACCCCTACACGACCCAGCAACACAGGGCTACATGTTAAGAGCTCAGCAGGGCACCAAACAAAAGTAGGCAAAGCACGGACGGGTGATAACTTTATTAATACATTAAAGGAGATATTAGAAACCGACAAGAAAATTAAAAAGAAAATTATTTAATAGGCCTACAAAAGTAAAGAGCTGTAGGGAAGGAGACTTGAGGACGGGGAAGAGGGGTGCAAAATTAAAATTAAGCAAACCTAGAGGGTACAGTGAAGTTCCTGAAAATTGTGAAATTTTGAATTTAAAAACATCTGCAGATGTATGCAAACAGAGTATTTAACCATTTTGGACGTTCTTTAGGGATTCTATTTTCTCTCTTTTGTCATTGACTTAAAACAAGGCTAACATGGAAACTGCTGCCTTGTGTAAGTGGACGGTTAAGTCAGTATTTTGTATACACAATTGAGACATTGGATAGCGGTGGAAACAAACAATGAACGAATTTTCAAAAATCATTTCATTAAATTTTAACAGTCACATAATTTAGCTTATTAATAATTAAGATACTTACTTCTCTGGTCCGTTTATAAAATAAGTCCATATCGTATTTTTATATCCAACACATTTTGATATGTCATGATGTTGTCATATATGGACAACTTTGCACTAGAACATCTTTAAAATTACATGATAGTTTTAGTTAAATCCTATACAATATTTTACGTCAAACGTTGTTTTACACAAATGAGTGATAACTATAAATGTTAAAATATTGAGTTAACATATATAAAAGTCTATAATCTTAATGTTTACATTAATGACGAAATATGTGTCCTAATGTTCATTGGTTGGCAGTTTAACGTTGGCGTGTTTATCGGCTATTCCGATATATCTCTATTTGATGCGCATGGATTTAACACGAAGCACGTAGAGCGACAAAACAGGTGTTAATTAGCCGATTTACTCCATTCAGAACATTTTTTTCCGATTATAACAAGACAAATTAAGGGAGATCACTTCCGCTTTTTTTCAAGTGGATTTTTCTTCCGTTGCCGATTGTCCTACGAAGCTGTTCTATTTCGCACCCTACTGTCGCCAAGGCTTGAAAATTATTAAACAAAAGATATATAAATAGAAAAAATACCTTACTGTACTATTAAAGAATCATTTTATAAAGATTTAAGCAATTCAACCTTACTTGTAAGACTGGCTTTTATTGTTTATGAATGAGTAGCATACTTAGGATGATGTCTGCTCACGAATTGGCTCAACTTTTTTCTTATCAACTGATCTGGAAAAAACGTGTGACATTAGTGTATCATGTAGTTTCAGCATCATATGGAAAACAAAATATAATAAGAACGGAAAATATCAGTAAAAATTACGGTGGCACAAAGGGGACATGACATATGTGTGTTTTATTTTATCTCGTGAACACAAGATACTATGTCGTGGCCACGAGTTACTAAGTCGTTGCCACGAGATAGCTAAGTCGTGGCCACGAGATACTATGTCGTGGCCACGAGTTACTAAGTCGTTGCCACGAGATAGCTAAGTCGTGGCCACGAGATACTATGTCGTGGCCACGAGTTACTTAGTCGTGGCCACGAGATAGCTAAGTCGTGGCCACGAGATACTATGTCGTGGCTACGAGTTACTTAGCCGTGGCCACGAGATAGCTAAGTCGTGTCCACGAGATACTATGTCGTGGCCACGAGATACTATGTCGTGGCCACGAGTTACTAAGTCGTGGCCAAGAGATAGCTAAGTCGTGATCTAGTTTAATTAACTTATTCAAAAATAAAAATGAAATGCTTCCTTTACGAAAACATTTATCACACAATCTTTGTAGTACGTGTTTCTTTTGAAACATGTGTAACAGAGTACACAAACAAAACAAAACATGTGTCTAGTATTTCATGTTGATTGTTTTAAATATTGATTAAATGAAAGAGATAAAAGGCAATGATTGTTTGTTAACAATTAAAAAAACTATTCAAGTACATAAACGATTTTATTTAAAGTTGCAAAATATTACCATTTAAAGGGAGATAAGACAATGAATAGCTGGTATTAAAATGGTATAATACATTTGACTTTTTTTCTGTTCTAGTAATTATTTACTTTAAGATGAACACATTTATCATGTACTAACAACCATCATGTAGCTTTCAACGATAATATTGTACAATACATGATGAATTCGATGTACTCCTATGAAATAAATATGTATGTATTTCTCGTAAATTGTGTCTTATCGCACACAAACAATCATACAGAACAAACAGTTTATTCAAGAACTTTGCAATAAGTACATAATCATTTTATAGACATAGTTTATACTTATAATTAACAGACATAATTGAAAATGGGGGAAAAAAACACACTTGACAAGCCACGTTTTTCAGAATATTCTCTTTTTTTTAGCATTTAATATTTCTACAAGTTTAATTACACTAGTCTTAGATTAACATTTTTATAACGTTTTACATATAGATATGTATTTTGCTACGTATATGTATGAAAATAACGTTAACTAAATTGGGGAAAATATCGCATGTATAAAATATGAAAAAACACGACCATCAAGGAAGGACGACATTATTAGCTCAGACATACTACCAATATAATGTAAATGTGTATCTGATAATCACACTGATAATCTTGTAATATAATATTTTAAATACGCAATTAGTTACATTGTTATTGTCATTTAGACGACAAGGTCAATATAATTTTCGTACTTAAGTGTTGAAAATCTTAAGATTGTAGATTTAATTTGTAACGCTTGGTCTACCTTGTACATTATATGGGTGTGTATTTAAAGCCCCATTTTCTAAAGGTCAAATGTTTTGTTTTATGTTCCATTGGTTTGCTTCCTAAAATTCGACTCAGGAACAAAGGAATAGATTTGCATTTGAACATTGACCTACAAGTAAAAGAGTGACAATCAGTTTATAAATAGTAGAAAACGGTTTTCAGTACAAGCTAAAAATATCGTCTGCCATAAATGTTTTGAATGTGTTCAAGAATGCATGCAAAGCGTGATAAGTTCTCGTTAGTATTGTTTGGTTTTATTTACCTGTCAATTACAAACTGATTACACGGTTGATGCACACAGTATATTAACCTTCGGTAGATGTTCGGTAAGTTCCGTGAGATGTACGCTGTACGATGGAATTTAATTTAATTTTTATCTCTAAACTAAGTGTACTTAGCGTTATAGCGCAATAGGGTAAATCACGAGTTTATAATCTAAGTGCCACACGTGTTTAATTTCGAGGCCGCGTTGGTCCATGTTTTTTTTTCTCATTAATACTTTCAACATTATTGAATCTATATATGATTATTTTATGTTGTTCGTTTTTTTTATTATGTTTTACTTTATTTTGTTATGTATATACTCTTTTCAAATAAATTGTTTTTTTAAGAATTCATGTTTGTAATTAAAACGGATTAAAATCAATAAATGTCTTTTCAATGCCGTAAAACACACTACAAATCTGTTCCATTAAAATACACTGCAAAAATAAAGAAAAGAGTACTAAAACAATGGCAACAGTAAGGATCGAACCACATACCTCTCAATTATCATGCATTCTCTTTATAGTCTGATTTTATTGACCTGTCAATTATGAATACATCATAGGACTCATTTAAATATTCAATCCCACTTCGGTTTGGTCCGTGTAGTTTACGAGAATTAATGTGGAGTATTTTAGTCATGAAATGAAAGTCACGCCAGCTTAATGTGACGGTTTTCGTTAATTCACAATTGGACAGTCGGTAAAGAGCATGCACCTGAGTAGAACAGCCAATCTTTTGTAAGTTAGCTGGATACCTTATTAAAATGAATTATTTAACGTCCCCGGCGGGATACGAATATATAGCATTCTCTCAGCGTTATAATCTAAAAATGTCTTTGTATTATAGAGTGATTTGCCGTGATTGATATTCAATCAGTGATGCGCTGCGATTGCACACTATAAGCTATGATGTGATTGATTAATGAACTGTGACTGATATTCTTTATATGTAATGAATTGTGATATTCTTTGAGTATTAACTGTGATGCATATTCTATATGTAATGAACTGTGATTGGTATTCTTTATGTGATGAACTCTGATTGTTTTTCTTTGAGTGATGAACTGTGATTGATATTCTATGGATGATAAATTGACGTGCCTATTATATATCAAATTTAATGTGATAGATATTTTTTGCGTAATGTACTGTGACTGATATTTTAAGAGACGAACTGTGATAATGATCATTAATATACTATGAGTAATTAAATGTAATGCAAATTCTTTAAGTGATGAACTGCGATGTTCTATATGTAATGGACATTGAACGATATGATTATTTGAAACTAAAAACTAGAACTCCGCGAGTCGAATGTGTTGCATTGTGAACAATATAGCTGTCACTGAGGCATCTTCTTCTAAAACACTGCTCTTACAATGTGCATGTTCTTATAACTTTAGTGGCATTTGAACTGATTGTAACAATTTTACATCGGGATTGATAAAACTGTTATATTATCAAAAAAAAAATGCCATAGAAAAGTTTTACACTGACAGATCAAATGGAGTACTCTGTGATGTATTCTTAAGCACTGCACTTCAGGTCAATGAAAAGGGCCAACATACCAAATTTGGAGTCAATCAAACTTATATTGACCAAGTTATGCTCTGGACAAGCCTAATATGAAATTAGGTGCTACCTATGGCGCGGAAAGTCATATGTAGATCTTCATGTAAATTATGCAGTATCAAAGAAATTATCTAACTGAATTATATTGATAATGTTCAACACTACTTCTGATCAAAATTATGTGATTTTAGAATTTTTGTTTCATTTTTAAATATTCTGGTGTTTAAAGATAATAAACCTTGAAAATTGAATTATACTTTTTTTGTTTAAGAAATGTTTCTGGTGGTTAGAGACTGACATGACATGTCCCACACTTCAGAACATTTATCAACATTTAAAAAATTAAAGAAAAAACAACAACAAAAAAAACATGTATATATATATAGTAAACAAATACATGTATATATTTTGAATATTTACATTATCTATAGTAATCTAACACAATGTAATGATAATAATGAAAAATTCCTTTCATTCTTTCCGTTTTGAAGGTGTCATTCGGTATTACATGCACCTCTTCCGTTTTCACTCGGAATACTCGACGATTATCATTTATCCGAAAAGTTGAGATTTGTTCCGTTATCGGAATACCCCGCCTATTATCATTTAGTTACATTGTAAATGGCGGCGCCCGACTAAAGTGACACTGAAAATTTCATTGATAGGTATAGAATTTGATTTACTTTTAAATATACACGTGTAGTCAATAGTCGGGCAAGCCAAAGCCCGGACCCGCTTTGCGGGTCCGTTCTTTGACTTCCCCGTATAATTATTGAATATAGCTGGTATTTATATATAGCTGGTATTTAATAACGATAGATTTATACTTTTTAATTAAATGTTTCTGTTGGTTAGAGACTGACATGTCCCACACTACAGAATATTTATTAACATTAAAAGACGTTCAGTTATGTAAGCAAATTTAAATTGAAATTTTGATGATTGTCCTTATGTATTTAAGTACTGTGTAACAGGAATGTTTTTTATTGTTTAAAGTCCCAAGACCTTAAATCATTTTCTACAGAATGACAAAGAAATGTGAACCATTTCTCTTTAGATGTTCATCTGCATGAACACCATCATACAAATTTTTATATGATACGCCCTCTTGAGTCAGTTGCAAATATCAGATGATTCATCTGTGAAAAGAACAAAACAGAAAAAGTTTTTCACTGTTTCATGTGAAAAAAAACTACATAGTTTAAATATATTAAAATGTATTTATATGACAATATTTAAAGAAAATTTGACAAACTATTAACCAATTCCAAGAACTGTGATCAATAAATGTTAAAAGTATTGATTACAAATGTGAATAATTGATGATAAAATTTAGCTTAATAATCATAAAAGAAATATGCAATATGAATTAATAACATGAATGTTTGAATTACATATATATACATGTGATTAAGTAATAAAAGCATGCTAGTAAGAAAAAAATACATTGATAATATTCAAAATGAGCAAGATATGGGTCGGACTTTAAATTCTTTTTATTAGTGTCTAAATAAATAGTTGGTATACAGTTTTGTAGCTATTCATGGTGTTAAATTCTAAATCTAGACAGATTCTTTTAATCAGTGGTGAAATGTCATGGAATATTTTGAAAAGAAACATAGAAATAATAAACATGTCATCAATTAAAAAAATCATTATGACAAAAAATGTTGAGAGGAAGATGTAGACGAAATGATGAAAATATGTTTAATGTAGATTTAGAAAAATACATGAATACTAGTAATTGAATGTATTGGTGAAAGTACATATACAATTGTAAGTTTATTTTATGTGATATTTATATTTGTGAAAGTGTATCAGTTAGTGGTTGACATACCACCCACAAAAAAATCTTCTGTTATTAGTCCCTTTTAAATTATCTAGTTTTGTCCATAGATGCTTGTAAGAAACAGTTGTTTAATTGAAAAATAATTGAATGTGATGAAATGTGTTGTTGGAGATATAATGGAAAGTATATTTTCTCTGATATTTATATTTGTGAAAGTGTATCAGTTAGTGGTTGACATTGTTGTTCAGACAATAAGTATGGTCATTGTAATTATCATTCTGCATATGTAAATGCTCAGATTGATTTGGAGAGAGTAAATATACCTGTGTAGAAGCCTGTTAATCATTATTTACTTCTGTAGAATAATTGTTTTCTTGGTATATTTCATTTGAATGTTTAACTTTTTTTGTTTGAAGTTCTTGGAATTGATTTCCTACAATATTGTTGTCCAGCCAATTAATTATGCTTGTTGAAAATAGACATAGTTATTTACCAGTATGCTTGCTGAATGTAGACAATTATTAAGTGTGAAAATAATGCATAAGATCTGGTAGTCTATATAATTTTTATGAATTTTTTTTCTTCAGAAAAATCAATTGAAATCAAGTGAAAATATGCTTGGAATTTCACTTAAACATATTTAGAACTGGTATAGTTGTATACAGTATAGTCCAGTAGGACTAGCTCAAGTTATTGCATAAACTTGCATAAGTAACTTAATTAAAAATGTTAAAATATATTTAAATGTACAAAAAGAAACATGTAAAATTTGTGATAGTCCAAATATGCAAAAGTAAATATAATTCTAGGACTTTAAATAGGAAAATGTAATTATGCCAAAATAGTACCGTTCAGCCTGTTGAGACGACATCGATAAAAAAGCAGACGACTGGGCCGTTTAATGATAAAAATTCAGTGTAGTTTACACGCTTTTCGGAATGAAAATCAAAAAGCGCCCGCTATTCATAACATTTAAACCAGTCTAAATATTCAGCCATTGAGGCGCTTGTTAAGCGTTTTACAAGAGGCGCCCGTCAAGCGTTTTACAACATAGATTTCAAAATGGCGGCGCCCGCTAACTAAGGATTTTTTCGCAGCTCATTAGGTTTGGGATATATATTTTTTTGAATTTTTCATTAACTTTTAATTTGATTTCTTTTGAATTGATACGCGTCATACATGTTATCTAAGAGCGCTACAGCCCTCGCGGGGCCTTCGGCCCCGCTCGGACTTTCCGCGTATTAAGTAATAACATTGACAAAGGGCAATAACACAAAAATAAAATGCACAGAGTACCGGTTTTTGTGCACTGCAAATCTTCTCAATGAGATATATTATCCTATGAAGTTTCAAGCCCATAGTCAAGCCCGTACTTCAGGAGAAATGGCCCGGACAAAAATAAAGTATGAAAATTAACAAAGGGCAATAACTAAATAAGAAGTGCAGACTAACGATTCTTGCGCACTGCATTTTGAGTCATTATAAGAACATGCATACCAAGTTTGGAGTCAATCTGAATTATAGTGACTGAGTTATGCTCCGGACAAGCTTACCGGGACACCGACAACGACGCCGACATCACAGACAAAAGTAACCCCTATATGTCGCCTTTTTCAAGGCGACACAAAAATCGGTTTAATGTGCTATTTTTTTCGGTTTCGGGAGGGGGGAGCACAATCTGAGGTAACTGTGGAGGGTGCCCCACTCTTTGCCCATCTAAGACATGTAATTCGTTTTCAATTAATTTGCTCATTAAAACATATTTTTACATTGCCATGGTAACATTTTATTGTCATAAGTTGACATTTGTGATTAATCTGTACATCATGTGCCATAAAGCATAACAGCGATATACTGTATAAAGGGAGATAATTCATTTAGCTATCTGGAAAAAGAATATGATGGGTAATGTTTCGTGTATTTGGTAATTGCCTTAATTATCATTCCATAACGTTTTGTTACTTGTCAATTTGTGACGTATATATACATTTTATTATTTTCATTATACCAATGAATAAGCTATAAAATTCGTTATAAAAGTTTTTGACAGGTTATAATGCCTTGTATCAAATCGTTATACCTTTCGTTAACTAAATAATCCTCACCTTCACCAAGCGGTTCGGTTATATAACATGTCGAAGCTAAAATACACGTATTATAGTAAACTAAACTGTTTTATTAGTCGCCGGTAGAAACCGGCGACTATATTTGTAACAGTTTAATATTATACCTATGGTAGGAGAAGGCATTAATTTCTGTAAATAAAAGCATAACAATTACTGAACAATTAAAGACTTCTATTGTTTTCAGTAATCTCAAAAATTCAAACATACAATAATGTTGCTAAATGAAATGAAATATTCAAATACCGACATTGTAAAAAGCAACATTACAATATTTATAAAATGAATTAATGACGTATCCCTATGGACCAGTCATTGAATTTAGGGATGCTTTTACTTTTTTTTAAAGTGTCAAGCGTTGCTATTTTATGACAAATAAATCATGCATGATATTTGAAATGACACTTTTAAATTATCTGGTTGTTTGTATCTTATGAGACCTATTCTATTTTTTATCTTATTTATTATAAACAGTTTCTCCCAGAATCACGTGACTACACGTTGTATGTTATTGTTATGAAATCTATTAATAGTAACAAATGGCTGGCAAGATAGACATACAGGTAACATGTGAATGATAAAGCTGATAAAGTGCAAATCAGAAAAATCTCGGTATGACAGTAGGGGTCGGAATCGTATTGGATACACAGAGAAAACTAATAAACCTACTTTTTGTTGATAGTTTATCGCACTGAAAGGCAATTAAACATTAACTTTATCGTATGTATAGTCTGATTTTATTAACCTGTCAATTATAAATACATTATCGATCCCACTTCGGTTTGGTCCGTGTAGTTTACGAGAATTAATGTGGAGTATTATATATAAGTCATGGATTGAAAGTCACGCCAACTTTATGTGAAGATTTTCGTTAATTCACAATAGGACAGTCGGTAAAGAGAATGCCTGATAAATGAGAGGTGTGTGGTTCGATCCTCACTGTTGCCATTGTTTTAGTACTCTTTCTTTATTTTTGCAGAGTATTTTAATGGAACAGATTTGTAGTGTGTTTTACGGCATTGAAAAGACATTTATTGATTTTAATCCGTTTTAATTTTAAATATGAATTCTTAAAAAACATGTTATTTAAAAAGAGTATATACATAACAAAATTAAGTAAAACATAAAAAAACGAACAACATATATTAATCATATAATTATAGATTCAATAATGTTAAAGTATTAATAAGAAAAAAACATGGACCAACGCGGCCTCGAACTTAAAACACGTTTGGCACTTAGATTATAAACTCGTGATTTACCCCATTGCGCTATAACGCTGAGTACACTTATTTTAGAGATACAAATTAAATTAAATTCCATCGTACAGCGTAAATCTCACGCAACTTACCGAACATCTACCGAAGATTAATATACTGTGTGCATCGACCGTGTAATCAGTATGTAATTGACAGGTTAATAAAACCAAACAATAACGACAGGAATATTGATTTCAGCTAAATAATATTTTTTTTTTCGATATTGCATAAGATGCAGACACCACTTTTACAGTAGAATTGCATTGTTTTATGCAATAATTAAGCATATATATTTTCATAGCCACTTTGCAAATATTCGATGATCGGTAATAATTTGTCGGTAATTATCGGATGCTGAAGAAAACCATACGTACAACGGTATATGTATAAAGTAGAATAACAAGTAGAATTATAATCATATCAATTGCTTTACAAGCCTCGATGACAAGGTGTTAGATTTTAAGTTAGTTTCAAATTGAAGACTGTAGGTTCGATAAAGTGATTTTTTTGTTTTCTTTTATAATACTTTTTGTATTTTGCAAAACTTGACCGTTTATCAAAATTATGAAATAAAAAAGTGCTAGAAATGAAACACACGACTTATCAACTTATATGCTTATTATGTTTCATAAAGTTAAAAGATATAATAAAAATCAATTTATGAAAACTACACACAGGATTTGTCCGAGATTCGAACTTGCGCCAACTACATGTAGGTTACAACTTCGTGATACTTACCACTAGGCCATCGAGCAGTATTAATTGATATACATGTAATTATATATGTAATTATACTTATAATAAAATCGTTTACATTAATCATAATAAGTTATGTAAACAAACGAAACAGCTCCCGAAAATTATTGAGTCTCGGGTAAATATTGCCAAACAATACTTGCTTATTTAATAATGATAACAGTTTCTTGACAAAATTGCTAAGCAAGTTTGATTCAAATATGATGTTTTATTATAACGTAAGATAAAATTTTTGCATAAAACTCTCATCAAGAAAGATATAATTGTGGCAAGTAAATGAAAACGTGTTTATGAATAAACATTACTCAACTTATTGTTCCTCTTTTCTTTATACACTCTATTAAACTGATATTTTCTTTTATTTATGATAATACAATCATATTTCTATCCGGCGACTTGATGCTTTAGCATCAAAATCTCTACTTGTGTTCATGTGTAACTGTTTAATCTTAGCACTGTCTTCAGAGATAAAACAGAGCATGCTCGTTGATTGGCTTATATATTCTAGGCTTTACTGATGTGACAAGAGGGAAAGAGATAACGATAGGAAAAGTCATATTTAGATGCGCGTTCATTGGCATGTTCGCCCTTATTGTTCATTCCAATATCGAGGGTAAACACACACGTACATTGGTCACTTTTTTCTGGGGTTTGATATTGAGACGACAAGGAACCTTTTTTTTTTCTTTCTTTTTTTCTTTTTGCCTATGATACATAGAATTAACATAAAAAAAACAGATCACTTTCAAAACCAGATAGCCTCGTGTTCTTCCTATTACTTATGAGATTCAAGACAGATGTTTATCTGTTTATATTAAATGCTCCTGTATAAAACACATTTTTAATTTGAAATAGAAATATTGTTTGTATTCAATGACATGATGTTCATATACAGGTATAATATTGGGTCAGCATTTGAACATGGTATTAAATGTAGCGAGCATGTACGGAACAAGACAAAATCAGGAAAACACTTATTGTGTATTCCTTTAATTTTTCTTAAGGTGAAGCAATGTAAAATGCGTCTTTTTTTTCTTTGGTGCAACGGTTAAAAATCATACACGGCTTACACCGACACTCGAATGGCCCGAGTGTAACTCGGATAACGCTACGATTAGTTCGGTTGTATGTACAGTTTACACGGGTGGCCAACCGTATAAGCCTTGTGTCCTGTGTGAGATGGGCTTTAACATCGACATATGTAAATTTAGATCTTAAATTAATTAACAATAGCAAAAACAAATAAAACATCAAGAAATCATAAAATAGTAGGCTCTCAGTCAAACGTACAAGGTTTCAATTTATTCTCCTTAGCAACCATACTATGATTTAGCAAGCAACTGTACAGTAAGGAAACAACACCAATGATGATTCATTTGTCTTTTTTTTCTTAAACCACTGTGTTCACACTAGATATTGTTGAATTTTTTAAGCTCACAAGATTGTTCTTCAAGAGGAATTGCTCGTTTAGTATATGCAAAGCTTGAAATCGGTGTTTGAAGTTAACAATTGTGTCAGTTTTTGAAGAATCGGTGTGAGAAATCGTATTTTTTCCGAAAATATAGGTTTTACCGTAAAGCTTAGGTCAGAAATGATTTATTTTATGTAACTCCTCGTTATAAAAGTAACAATTCTTCATTGAATTTTTTTTATCAATTTTCAGATCAAAATCAGCGATTTTTTTCGTTTCTTGCTTCTCGCAAGCGGAAGTTTTAGCGGACAAGGAGTGAACGCTGTGTAAAATAATAATATTGTGAAGATTTTAAGTTATCGCAGTGAATATTCAATACTTAGACCCAAAGAAAAGTTTAGTGAAAATATAAACATTGACATAATTCAATGTCAATTACAATTAACCGTGTGTACTGTAAAGTATAACCATTTAGCTATTCACACTGTTAATTATTCTTTAAAAAAATCGTTGAAGGGGTCTAACGTTTGATTATTCAAGTCATGTAGTTTAGAATGGCAGCTTATTATGTTACTTGACACATAGTTTATAAATTGTCAAAAGAGAATTGGGTACTCGAGTTCAATCTCCCCGTCTATTTCTTTTCTGATCAACTCGTATTGTAAAACAACATTGACATGGCACTCATGCATTTGACTTTGTTGTCGATATATTCCATTAACGTTACGATCTACTTGTAAATCGATATGAATTTAAATATCCAATTGTTAAAAATTGTGTAAATTAAAAAGCCCTCTTATCGCAATTTGATAAAGGGATATAAGATTATAGATGTAAACTAGTAGGTTCGAATCCTGTTTCAGCGATTTATGTTTTGTTTTAATTTTAAAATTGCCAGTCTCTTAAATTGCAAACCTTTTTGATGTGTGATTACCTTTGTAGTATTTTTAAGTACTGCCTTTATAGCGTGTATGCGCTAAAGCATATACGATTGCATATTGTCACAAAGAGAACCGTTGAAAGATACTGTTATGAAATAAAAAAAATATAATTAGGAAAAAATATAATTAGGAAATATATATCAATTCTGAGTGCATTGTTTAAGAAATAACATCGGCCGGAGAGGTGTTTATCGGCTATTTAACACCTTTTTGGAGTTTTGATGCGTAGGAATTGATCACGAAGGCCGTAGGCCTGAGTGGTTAATTTTGTCGCATCAAAACGACAAAACCGGTATTAAATAGCCGATATACACCTCTCCGGCCGATGTTATTTCGATTCTAACACGATAAAATAAGGAAAATCACTAATGTTTATTTTTCAAGCGGAAATAACTGCCGATGCCGATTTTCCTATAACGCTGTTCGATTTTCGCACCCTACTGTTTCAAAGATATGGGCCAATATTTGATTACGGGACTGTTTTGTACAATACTACATGGACTTGATTTTGTCAGATGAAAATAGTGCTCTCGGATATAAATATTTCAATTTGATTTTAAATTTTAAAGAAAAAGACCTTAATGAATTTAAAAGAAAGCATATTTGTCATTTGTAATGAATTCATATCATTTAATGTAGCTGAATGATTATAGCTATCTAAAGATTAATTGTTAGATTGTACGATGGATTGATGATGAAATAAATTTGTTTTCTTGTTCTCGTTTATATGAATTAAATGTTTTAAAGATTCACATGTTTGTATTTTTAACTACAATTATTTGAAGTAAAGATTATCATATCACAATCACGATTGATTAACAAATAAGTCAATAATACAGAGGCCTTTTAATTGCTGAAACATATCAAGAAATAGGATTACATTTTTATACTGATTGTCCGTACCGTTCTATAAATATTTTAGAACACAAAAATTAAAAACCTTTCTTTTCTTTTTTTTTCGATCTATTTCCATGTTAAATTTACAAAAATGCACGTATTTGTCACCACTTTATGGATTAGTTATTGATTAATTGACTTGATATAATTTATTAGGACCTGTAACGGAAGCGGATTTTTTTTCACGTTACGGTCCGTCCGTACCGTTCTTGTGATGTCCATATCGTTACGTACATGAAAAACTTAACTAAAATCTTAAAGGAAACAAGGAATTGTACGACAATATCTTCTATATGTCGAATAATTATCAGTTTCTTTATTCTGTCTAATAAAAGTCGCACGGTTAAGTTTCCTGTTCAAATACATGGATGATTGAGGTCATATATATCTATAATTTGTTTATTGTCCGTACCGTTCTTAAAATATTTCAACAGAAAATGCACCATAAGTTTTGAAATCTCGTTAAATATCTAAATATTATGTTACATTTATAAATTATTATGTTTTCAGTCTTTTTTGTTGATTGAATATTATAATACTTGATATTATAACTGGGTTGATACCCGTAACGGAAGAGGACATTTTACCGTTATGGCCTAGTAACTGGTTGCCATGGTGACAAGATGAAAGCAAATTATGCGCTGCTATTTTAACTGATGAAGATTTTTGCGTCCTTTAATAATATCATGTGAAAAAAATATGAATTTATAGTAATATATAAAACAAAATGTTTATAAGCGTTGTATGCCCGCAATCAAATATTGGCCCATATAGAAATTATTAAACAAAAGAAATAAACGTTATTGTCGTATTGTGTTTACATCAGTGCCCCATTTATCATTCTTGTATGTATGAAATAACGTCAGTTTGTCATGAATGAGTTGTTTACTTAGGATGACGTCATTACACTGCTTACGGATTGGCTCCGTTTTGTCAAAATATGTATTTACAGATATGGATCTAATATGTGGCGTTAGTGTATGTGAGATATTATTTCGGTATTGTATGAAAAGAAAACATTATACGGCCTGAAAATATAGGTAAAAATGCTTTTTAGTGTTGCTTTAAAAGGCCTTTTAAACCGGTGTTTATTGGCAGTTTAACACCCGTTTTTTTTCCTTCTTTGTCTATAGTGACAAAATCACGTAAGTGTTAGAATGTAGAATAATGCACGGTTTGAGTTCAAATGCGTAGTAATGTAATCACGAAGGTCGATAGGCCTGAGTGATTAATTACAAAGCATTTGACCGAAAAACGTACATTATTACACAATATTGCACGAAGAATTAATATCTATTTCCATTCTAACACGTCAAGAAAAAATAGAATTATTATTATAAAGTTGGACTTTATGTTTGGGTGGTTAAATTTGTTTTCGCCTCAGAGTTTCCCATAGAAACGTTCTTTAAAGGCTGTTCCAGTGGGTTGATAAAATCTGTCATGTAGAAACAAACGAATTTTGAAAACGTTGATAAAACTTTGTTTATTTTATTTCACTGTATAATTTTTCAAGCGAAATACAAATTATTAAAATTGAAATAAATGTAAAACTTAACTCGTTTGCAACATTAATATAGCGTACTTGATTTGATTGTTTTGCACGTGTTGTTTGGCGCTACATTGTGACGTCACGTAAACAACACTTTAAACGTCTGTACAGCGTTAACGACTGAATTAGATATATTGGTGTTCGGTTTCATTTTCTTAGTTAGACCATTTTCTTTCATTCTATATAGTTTTCACAACAAAATTCGACAAACAATTGTTTATATTTATCAGATTTTTCCCTCAATGTGAAAATACACAGGGCGATAATAAGAACGGAGAGTGCACTGTTGTAGAATAATAATACACGCTTCCGGCCTTCTTTGTCTATATAGGAAAATTTCCGATAGTGTTAGAATTGTGTATAAAACACCATTTAAAAGGTATTCTAAAATAACGTTTAGTAAAACGATTTCAAATCAATTCTTAGAAATACATTAAACAAAAAATAAATCATAACGTTGTGTGGGTAAGGAATCGAGCCAAACAATTTTAGATCGGTAGTCCGACATCTATACCAACGCACCATACATCACTGACGAGTTAAGTTAGCAAATATATCGATGTATTCGATATAAACTGGTCAATGTATATTCAAATGACCTTTACGAAAGTTAATGAAGTGCCAGGTCAATATTGTTGGACAACCTAGGAATATTATTTACAAACGTTACCGCATTGGCATAACACGAGTAAGTTTACGCAGTCAGTCGTGTGACTACTAACTGTGACCAATATAGCATAAATATATCGGTAGTTTCTTTATAAACATCACCGATCCGCCCTCGCCTCTATATCTTTAATTCGTTTCAAAATTGACAAATATTGTTAAACAATCTTCAACATACGGACATCTATCCCCAGATAGCATTCTATATGGGACCCATGTGGGGCCCATATGGGCACCTATATGGGTCCCATTTGGGCTGCCCATATGGGCCCCATATAGGAAGTGCAACCGGGTTCCAAATGGGTCCCATCTGGGCAACCCTTATACTCAATATGGGATTCACATGGGCCCCATCTGGGCAGCCCATGTACACAATATGGGCCCCACATGGGCAGCCCTTGTACTAAATATCGGTTTCAAATGGGCAGCCCAGATACTTCCATTATGGGTAGATTTTGAATTCCGGGGTAGATCTATTTTCAATTACTTCAATTATAAGTTTGCTGAACGTTTAGATAGCAACCGCTTGCTACAGAGCATGATTCTTGTACTTGCGTTAAATATTCAAGTGACGCTTTAACTCATTCTGTTTCCTGGAACAGACAGATTATGGCACAAAGCCTTTATGATCATGCAAGAAAACAATACACAATGTATATGCTTTAACAATGTAACTTTATTTAGTAATCTCACTTATGGTAAGTGTATATCATATATATATACAGATTCTCAATACATTCTGTGGACGCCTGATGTCAACAAAGAAACCTTTCCTTATGTAAATAAACTTAGAAAAGTGTACAATATAAAAAATCCGAGTAAACTGTACATATTTGTAAATTCACAGAATTTCATTTTGACTACATAGTTTTTAATTCAAAAATACAGAAATATTAATTATTATTCAAAAAGTCCTATGTAGTAAATATTACTTTGGTACACTAAATAAGCAACATGTAATGGAAAACTGTTTATAATGTACGAACAAAATAATTAAAAATGCAGTTTTATAACATTAGATACCTTACAGATCACTATAAGGAAAAATGAAACTTATGCTAGACACTGGTAAAACTTTACAGAAGGTCTTTGGAACTCCAAGAAATATATGTGTATAATGTTTAAATTTCAGTGAATCAACAGTATGACCCCAAATGTCTTTTTAACTTTCTACATAATTCATAGAAAAAGTATTATACATTTACTGTAATTCATTACAAATTTCTATCTACCAATTACTTTCATTTTCAAATGATATAGATCTACATCAATTAATATAAAAAGTTGTTCATTACAACCATGTATTACACTTTGGTATGGTAGTGCTGAAGAAAAAAATGTTATGCAGCTCGTGAAAAGTAACAAATATAATAAAACAAAACCTTGGCACAGTTGTAATACTGTTCATAGATGTATAAACAAAATAATATGTAGCTGATGAAAAAAAATTAATATAATTAACAAAACCTTGGCACGGTTGTAATACTGTTAATAGACGTGTAAACAAAATATGCAGCTAATGAAAAGTAACAAATATAATACACAAAATCTTGGCACATTGAAATACTGTTTATAGACATGTAAACAAAATATGCAGCTGATGAAAAGTAAAAAATAGTTTGTACAAGTTTGTAAAAATCAATAATAATTAAAATGTGATATTACACAAAGATCAAATTTGTTGTGAAGAAATTCATTAAAAAAATTGTCAGTAAAAATAGTTGGTTTCAGTAATTTCTCCGATATTATCAAAGTTTCAACAATAACAACAATAAAGATTACAAGAATCATCATTGTAAAGTATTTCAACTTTATTTTAAAGGTTAATACCATATCAATACATGTGTTCCCTGTTAGTGTCAAGTTTTGACAAGATGTTATAATTGTATTGATCAGTATCAAAAACATTCCTCTAGCATTTAATGTCTTGATTTAAATAGTAACAATGTTTTTTGTTTGTTTGTTTCATTTTACGCCTTTTACGTCATATAGGCGGGTAGTTTCCTGACCATCGTTTCTGGAGAGTTACACCAGTACTAGACTACCTTCCTCCGTGCTGTAACAATGTTTAATGGAAAAAAAAACAACAGCATATAGACAACAGAAAAACAGCATATAATGTCAACAACAAACATAACATAGCAGCAGAATATACTGACTAGAAGGCAAAATTTGACTATAGACAAGAATTTTGCATTTACAAGAAAGACATGCTATGCTGATGACCTCAAACATTAAAATTAGCAACAAAAAATATAACAAGATAAACAAATGAGCCGCTTACTGTAGTTCTGACCCTTATCACATTTTAAAAATACTTTGATACATATTGACTTTCAATCAGTGGAATAACTTATATGCAGATGAAGTAAAGGTTTGAAAATGTAAAATAAAAGTCATTTATTTTATGCTTTTGAGTGTATTACTGATGGATCCGTGAAAAATATATTTGATAATTTCACAGTGAAATGATTAAAATTTCAAACTTTTCTATGACGAGAGTACTTTTTAAAGATTTTATCATCATTCAAATTTTTTGAATTCAATAAATAATATCATGGCTATTCAACGTTGATTGTCAAACTTATTTTCAGCCCAAGACTTCCTGTATTTATGAGAAATTGGACTTAAATTCAACTAAAATTGATGTTAACAGTGGGGAAAACAGATTTAATATTAACGTTAATATTGAGGAAATTTCATTAGCATAAAATAAAAAGACACTTTATTGTTTGTTGTGTAAGATGTAATTTTATATCATTGAAGGAACTTTAAAAAACAGTGTTCTCACGAGCGCATAGCACTCATGAGAATACTGTTTTTAAAGCTCTCTTGATGATATATAAATTTCATCTTACACACACAAACAAACAAATATCCTCTATAAATTTGCATTTTTAAATTAAAAACATGTCTAGTCACTTCCTTCATTTTCTTCAGGTAAGGTCTCTGACACTTTGTTTCTTGCTTTCCTCCCCCATCCCCATCGCGGTCCGCGCCCCAGCCAGCCACTTTGAAACCTCTATTTCAACATCCTTCCTCGTTGCAGCCTTTGTCGGCAAGTTCCTTTGGACACATTCTACAAAACAAGCATTCTTATCCTTAAAGAATGAAATGAAGGTATTGAAACCATTCAAAGGTCATAAGCCACCTTGTAGAATTTTGAGCAGTATAAATTGGATATAAACTAATTCTGGTATGTTTTACCAAATAAAGATGTTTGTTTCCTGGTTTTACATAGCTTTTAACACAATATTTCTGTGATATCGCTGCAGTCAGTTGTAAGCTGAGATCATCTTATCGGTGTGTATCAGTAAAGAATGTTAAGGTAAGCAAATAACTTGCTTTACAGGAAGGTGATTTCTGTTTATATTATGCATCACAACACAATGCATGGGATCAAAACCACACAGCATGTAAAATATTCTCTCTTATTAATTTCCATAAAAGCTAGTCAAGCATTTTCCTTCATTAAAGCAATACCCGAAGACACAATAACAAGATCTTGGATAATAATATTAATATATCTATTTTGAAGACACCACTTTGCAAATTTGTAAAATATCACTTACTATACAATACATTCAGTATCTAGAGGCCCACAAACTTTTTCTACCCCTTCAGCCACTTCATATTGTACAGTCTTGCCAGTTCATTTGACATGGTTTCTTTCATCAAGCGGTCAACAGTTTCCCGTACATCTGCCATACCAAACATTGAGAGGAACCGCACCTTAAATAAAGCAGAACATAAACTTTTTTTAATGTAAATTTTAACACTACTAAGTGATGGGCTAAAAGTCACCAAATGACAAATAATTGTCAACTGGACCTCAAAAACATGATCTGCCAAGAAAACTGTTTGGATTGACAAATTAAAAGATCTTTCCTCATATATTTACAGCCTAGGACAACACCTTGACCTTAGTGACTTGTGCCTTTATGTTTGTCCCCTCCACCGAGTGTTATGGGGCACATTATCATTGTTTTTTTTTTATACAAGAGTTTATTCAATATCAACAGAATAATTTTTGATAATATAATAACAGCTCAATTCCTGGATTTTGTGGGTACTAGTCATTTTCCTGGTATTTTGAAAGCTGCCAGCATTTTGATTAATGAATTGACTGTCTTGTCCTAATTAATAATTAATGTTGAAAACGAGGTCAACTGCCCATGTCTTGTGCTCATGGCTATTATAGCATATATAAATAACATAACTGTGGCAATATGAATCAAAAAATTAAAACATGCCAGTTTTTAATTCTGAAATTAATGCAGCAAAGTGTTTGTCCACTGTGCAATATTTTCCAACATAAATATAGCAGAATGATTATACATTATTTTTATCATCAAGTGCTCACCACAGACCATTATGTTATTTCGCTTTTAGGCCAGTGGATATGGGGTATACTTTTTTCAGTTACTAATGGAGCAACATACATGACTAACACTATGCTTACCACAGATGAGAGCATTGTCTGATCTCCCAGAAGCTTATCGAATGCTTCCATCTGCTCAGGATAACGAATAGGGAATGAGATATATTTCGGAAGTTGCAGCGGTTGGTCATCTGCTGCTGACCTTAACAGCATTCGTTGCACCAGCCTCTTAATTTCACGATTCTTCTCTCGCATTGTCTCCAAGACTCGGAGAATCTGTGTAACAGCAGCTGAAAAAAAGGATTCATAATTCTAGGCCATATACTTTTAGAGCTATGTGTGGTCTGGATCCATGCTGGTCGCAAACCCATTATGTTGGTTTTGTCATGACCCGGCTCAAAATGAAAAAAAATCCAGTATTTTAAATTTTTTCCTTGGCTTTAACAGTAATTAACGCTAAAATCTCAAAAGGATTGTTGAGTGTGCAAGGTCACAAAATGTGAAAATGATAAGAAATCATGAATTAAACTTAACTGTTAACATATTTTTGAGCCTAGGCATGTCATTTGGTGAAAATAAACATTCTTGACTCTTCCAGGGACCGTAACTTTGGATAACAGTAGTGGGGTCAGGCAAGAATATGCGCACAAATTCACATCATGATAAAGAGTTAGACTAACACAAGTAATCATCAATTTCTTTTGAATATTTTTTGAACTAGGGGCGTCACAAGGTGAAACTTTCCATTTTTGGCTGTGTCACTCAATCCAGCTTGTTATAACATTTATTGACTTGTTTTGAGAATATAACATTTAATAAGTATGTACTGTAAATTCTGTAATAATAAATATATTTATAGCTCCGAGGTTTATACTTACTGGGCCCAATAATCTGCCCACAGAAGGGTGTATCAGAAGCACCTTGTATTGGAGAAGCACTTTGTACATCACTGCTGGCCTCTCGCAATGCCTGTGCAGATAAGCGAGGCGGAGATGAAAGTAGGCTTGTGACTTTGGGCATTGTTGCTTGGTCAATAACTTGTGGTGGCCTACTCTCTGTGTCTGTCTCATTCTCATCAGTGCCACTATCCGATTCATACAGCCTTTTTGATGGCCTATTTACAAGAAAATGAAAATACATTAATAAGTAATTATAAAATACATATACATTAAGTGAGTTATTGCGCCAAGTAACAATATGATTATGACCCGTAATCGGCTGGCAAACATGTACTAGTCTATGTTTACGTACCGAATTGTTGTGCCGCAAAAGATTTTTTCAATTGTCTGGACAATTGTTTTCACCATGGCCCGGGAAGTGAATCCCTTGCTTGCAGGCTCGAATCTGGAGTTTCTGGCCTTCTCTTAACTTAAAGTAGTATGTTTTTAAAGGGGGGTATAATTTACAATTTTTTTCGGTTTTTGACTTTTTAAAGATGAACACAGGTTTAATTATCTTTCGGGTCATATTTTTTCTTCCCAGGTCCGATACTCGTGCCTGTGCAACATATAGGGCTTGGTTGGTACTTGGAAAAAATACTTGAATTTGTAATAATAAGTATTTGCATTTAAATATTTTAAAATGCTTATGAATGAAATATTGGTACAAAATGGAAGGGACTTCTAAGGCTAGGAGGGGTCACTGGATTTCAAATGATGGTGTCCCTTTAAAAAAGGATCTCTTAAAATTTAGTCTAGATAGAAACAATATTATTAAAATGTTAGTGTCGACTCCGTCACAGCTAAGTTATTCAACAATAACAACTATACACATCCATAGGTCAGCTAAAGTGGCTTATAGTGGGCGTAAATTCTAGAAAATGTCGCAAATTAAACTGACAAAAACTATCGCGAAATTACATGGCAAAGGCAGAAACAAAAAATAAATGACGTTTACACTTACCTACACACACAATAAATCTGTAAGGATATAATATGAAAGGTCGTTATACGAAATCGTCGTTTAATGTTCCGAATTGAAATGAAATATTGTTTTCGTGTACAATTTTACAATTTAACGTTTCAATACACAATTTGATTTTAAGCGGCAGCGGAAATCACGTCTGCGCATGCTCGAAATAAATTTTTCATCAAATGCTGATTTTTATAAATAATTTCTGAATTAATAGTCTAAAAACACATTTTTATATTTAGATTATAAAAATTAAAACCAATATAAAAACTAAACAAATTAATTTCTCGCAATTGCTCAGGCATGCTAATATTTATTGGGTTGCCCGAATGGGACCCATATGGGTCCCTCATGGCTTGTATATATGTTAATGCTACGATTTTTATTAAAGATAATAGCAATTTATGCCAAGGTGGTCACACTATAGCTCAAAGTAAACAAGTTCTAAAGAAATAAATAAACGAAAAATCGTTTTTCCTTATAGTGCTGTAATATGGGACCCATATGGGTCCAATATGGGCGTACCCAAATGGACTTGCCCATATTGGTCCCATATAGGTCCAATATGGGCATATCCATATGGGCTTGCCTAGATATAGCCCATATGGGTCCCATATATGCATGTTTGCTGGGTCCGATATCCCACTCCTTTTAATAATATCATGACTAAATGCGAAAATAAGCAACTCGGACGGTAAAGCAAAAGTTTAATTATATCAACTGGAGATTTTTTAAAATTTAAGCTACACACGAGCACTGGTTTAATGTGATATTTTTATTCTTCAACATGGAGACACTTTTAACAATAAATGTGTTCTAAAAATATAATGTCACAAGGGGGACAACAAATAAATAAATTACGTACATTTTAGTACATTTTAGAAAGAGTATAGTCCCTTACCAATGTTCTAAATACATGTAGTTTATAATTATTATGACTTGGGCTATCACCAAATGATATGTATATACTTCGTTTAGAGTGTGTGTGTGTGTTCGTGCGTACGTGTATACTCACACTCATATGCCGAAAATAAATCATTGTTTAAAAAATTCATAAAACCTATTTTAAAAAAAGAGGAAGGGGACAATTGTTTAAAATTCACGTTTGATATCAATAATATTTTCACTGTTTTTAGCGTGGATAGGTGTAATGGCCATAGCAGGTAGGATGATGAATATTATTTATCGAGAAAAAATCCTGTGTGCTTAAATGACTTGAGTAAATTGTGGATGTTTTATTAATAAATTTAAAACAAACTTCAATTTAAAAAAGAAATTTGAGGGGGAAAATTTATCAAGGATTAGAAAAAAAGTAGGCTTTGAATTTTGAAAAAAAAAATTCGACTTGATTTGGTAATAGAATTTATTCTTAAACAGCAAAAATTGAATAAGCGTAACTCTAAGAATGTGTAATAAGAAATATTCAGAAAAAAAATATTGTATAGTTTCAATAGGAAACAATTTGTTATGAATATAGTACAATATATAATTTTGTCTATTAATAATTTAGATATCTAAGTGGGAAAAAAAATTAAAAAATATTCAAATTAGCTTTGGCTTAGTTTGTTTTGTTTTTATGGCATGAAAAAAATTTGCATTCGCATTTCAATACAAGTAAACACATCCAGATTTTCTTTTATTTGACATCCACAGTTAACTACATGTAAAGTCACACATGATTACTGTTTGAAGACAAAAAATATTATAAAAAGATTTATGTAATGTCAAACACAGCTAAAATCCCAGCAAACTTTTATATCATGCAGATTTTTGTTTATTATCTCCCTTGTTAACATCACACTTCTAATGTTTTGTTTACAGTTAAAATATCAATTTGAACCTCTAAAATTTTGAATTTTGAAAAAACTGTTATTGCTTTAATCAATTAAAGCATGTTTCTAACCAAGGGTTACTAAGTTGACCTGCTTTGGGAACACCTATAAAATTTTGTTATCAAGACACTCCTGTTATACTTATTTTATTGTAACAAAATGCATGATATTCCAAAATAATCCAGTTAAAGTTCTAATATACATGTACACCTACATGCACCACTAGAAGTTTAAGTTTGTCGAAAAATTGTATGTAATTTTGTCAATTTTGTCACTTTGGTTTTTTTATTTTTAATTGAAAAAAAAAATTAGGCGGTTTAATAAAAGCAAGTTTTGTAAATTTTAATGCTTTTGGTGACATAACACCACATACTTTATTTTAACCCTTTAAATACACCAGTGGCAATGATATTTAGTTATGGCCATATCATACAGGACCAGCTGCCCCATGTTGGAAAATAATTATGATAAATTTTAGTTTTATAAAATGATGAAGATAAAAACAGGATCATTAATGATCCAGTTCCTGATCTTTCGATAGTGGGCAAGAGGCCACTGGGTGTAAGGTTATAAACAAATTTACACAGCTCATTATTATTTAGATCTAAGTAAGTAAGTAACGACTTATTTAATGAGGCAAGCACATATGTGGGCCTCATCAAGTATTTGATTGGTCAGAAACTGTCATAGAATGTATACTGACGAATGAAAATCATGAGACTCGAGATAGAACTCGGAAAAAAAGTTTTATTACCTTAACCTCGAGGGTAACCTTGAGGGACCTGCAGATTAGCCTATTTTTCTGTATAGGCTTGTAGTTCTTCATTAAACTTTAAGATAATTAATTTCCACATTTTTTTATATAAACCCCTATTTATTTAACAATAAAAAATTTCATATTCAAAGTGGGACAGCTCCATTAGATATGTACATAGGTTTAAGTGACAAAATTTACAAAGTTTTTGCAAGTTTTTGGTGGATGTTTTATTCCAGCTTAAGTGCCTATTATCCAATTTAATAGGGATTTTCTGCAGTCTTAGGCTACATGTCATCACCTTAGTGCAATAACTGGTTAACTCCTATTAAATTCAGAAGGACTTAAATCATTACTGCACTAAGGTGACAATGTATGTGCCGGACTTTGATTTTTCATACTGCCTTACGTTATTAAATAAATACTGTGCAGCCAGATAATGAAATGTCAGTGTTTCTACTCATCTGCCTAAAATAATGTACAAAAGGGCACCTGTCACTGAGGTCACACCTCCACTTATAGACTGACAGCTGAAAAGCCAGTGTATGACCTTATGCAGTAAATGGTGACTTAAAATACTGTTAAGTCATAAGAACATTTTTATATTGTAATATATATTTTTTACTGTGATGTTTCAGCATTTACTAATTTAACTCTTCTATTATTAGCATAAATATTTAATACAAAGTTAATTTATTTCTGAAATTCTGGAGGAACAATAGTGAATTTAATATTGAATGGTGAATTTAATATTGTACTGGAATAAAATGCATCTTAGGCCTTCAATGATTATTTGAATATTTCTTCAGTGAAAGAAAGTAAATTATGAAATTTTGAAATTTGCATGATCATCAATCACTTTCATATTAATTTTACTTGTAAACATCCCACTATATAAAGGCCTTATACTTTATAAAGATTTAAAACAGATTTTATGTTATAAACTTTAATGATAAACTGAGATAAGGCGAAGAATTCTTGTTCATTACAGCATATATATAACCTGTTGATAAATATATTTCAGAATTTTATAAAAAAAATTATGTAATTTAATTTTTAAGCGTTATTTTGTTTTCATCTTTTCATTTTCATACCCTTCCTAATCCTTCCTTAATATTTCATCATACTAGATTTAAATAAACCAACAATTCTTAACCTTTCTTAACTGTTAATTTAGTTTTCTAAATAAATACATTATACATTTTAATGAAAAAAGTTTTATTTTTGCACTAAATAAGTTGCAATAAAGGGAGGCAATTCCTAATGTTTTCACAGTGTGCTGTGCTTTTGTATAATCACTTTGTGTGTGTTATCTCCCTTTACAACTCTAGGTGCTGGAGCAAACGTGGGTGGTCGCAGTTCAGGGGGTAAGTTCTGACCTTCCCGTAGGTTGACTACGTTATAAACATTATTTCATATTATTTTTTCATTTTTTATACATTAATTTATTTTTAGATAAATTTTATAGAAAAGAAAAAGAAGTTCCATTAATATGACCAAAAAAATAAATAATGTTTTTAAAATTTCTTCTGATAAAAAATTGTAGAATGAAGCTTGCTTGTTTGAACAAATATCTTTCTCAAATCTTTTACTTAATTGCTCTAAAGTTACTTCGGCATATTTTTGCTTCAGCTTTAAAAGCAAGAATTTCTGGCAATAAATGATCATTCTAGAATATGAAACTTCTTTGTAATGTTTGAATAGGCATGTTCTAGTTCAACATACAGTTTTTTTTGTTTGTACTTTTTTCTCCCTAGAACAAATATCCAACTTTTTTTATTTGATTATTTTCATGAATTATATTAAGCACACATTTGTATGTTAGAGATTTTTGTCACAATGTAGATAGTCAATAACACTTCTATGTTTGACATACTTAGATGATTATATTCCATTTCTTGAAAGTGTTAAAATATAAACTGACGTTATCATTTTCTTTTATCACATTTATAATATATAAATTAAGATTTGAAATTGCTCACTTGTGCCAGAAATAGAGTAAAAATGGGCACGAGATCTTCTTTAATCTTAGCTGAAAAGTAGCCATTTGACCTTAAACTCCTACCACACAAGAAGAAGAAAAAATTATGAAATTTCATATTCATTTTCACTAAGTAGATCATTTAACATAGTTGAGAATGTGCACCATTGAGGGCTTTATCAGTGGTAATGATAAAAGTCCCTGTATAATTGTTACCTGAGTGAAGCCTAACAGGCCGAGTCTGCTCATCTGTGTAGTAAGTCTTGAATCTATTATTTTTGTCATGTTGACTGTTTTATTTTAACTTTTGCTTATTTGAATATCAAAATCTTGAGTCAGAAACAGTGTTTATCAAATTCAATATGGCACAACAATTTAATGAACAAATTATAAAAAAAATGTACTACATGTATAATGGAAAGTGTCCAAATGCGAGTGAAGCATAAAGGGTTAGGGTTGAAGAGATAAATTGTGATTTATTATCTGATTTGAAAAGAAAATTAACAAGTAATAAAAACAAAAACAAACAAAAATAAAACAACAGTTGCATCTATAGTAAGACTTTCTTGCTTTTTGATAGGAACATTCTTATTATTGCTCTTGAATTATAGATTTTCACACTTATCAGCATATATAAGTGCACAATTTGCTTATCTTATATATCAAAAATTATATTATCCCAGACTTTCTTTACTTTTTTTTTTGCTTTTTAGACCTTTATACTCAAAGAAAGAGGATCATTTTATTATGATTATAATATATACCTGTCATGGGTAATTTCTAACAGTCAGAAGTATTATATTGCTTTTTTGCCAAGCTTTTGAACATAATAGATTACATTATATTTAGAATTTAGAAATTTGAATGAGATCTTAAGATTGTCTAATGTAAGGTTTTTTTTTGAAAAAGGTTATTCATGAAACCAATCAATCAATTCATTTTTAATAATTTTTAACAATTTCCAATTATTAGAAACTGAGGTGCAGTAGTATTATTCCTTTAAAAAACTTCAACCCGTCTTATAAGAGGGTGTTAGCAAAAAGTGTCATTTTTGAGTCAAAATCAGGACCCCGTCTTATAAGTGGTCCATCTTGTAGACGAGTTAATAAGGTATGTTCTAGGAAGGTATAGATAGTTCCTGATAGTTCCTGACTTTTACAATATTTACCTCCCTTTATAAGTGAAAAGCATCTGATCTGATTGGTCAGAAATAAGCATAGAATGCGCACTGATCAATGAAAATCTTGAGGTCGGAGGCACTTCGCAGACAAAGTTTTATAACTTTGAGGCCTGTAATGTTGTCATACAAAGAAGCATGGTTGTGTTCCTTTGTTGGAAGACACCATGACCAACAGGCCAATTCTGCGTTAACCTTTTGTCATTCATTGAACAGCCTAGTTATAATGTTAAATAGGAAACTTAAAATAGGTTTTTTCTTCTTAAAATAACAAAACAAATTTAATTTTCAAGATGACTGTATATATAAAATGTTTATTCATAACATCAATGTTTTATTATGTACATATAATTATATTTGTACCTCATCAAGCAGATATGCAAAATGGCAGTTCTAGTAGAAGGGGTATGACAGATAATTATACTATACAAACATTTTATTATCCCTATCTCTCTACTATATTACCTTCTTCAAACCTCAACAAATGAACATTAAAAGAAAATGACAAATTTCTCTCTTTAATTTACATATTTTCTTATTGTTTTCGATTGTTTCTTCTGAATTTTCTTTCCTTCTGGTGTTTTTACAATCATTTTTATTTCATTATTTTTTATTTTATATCTTTTTTGTTCAATTAGGTCAAGAATTTTATTATTTTTAGCTCACCTGTCACAAAGTGACAGGGTGAGCTTTTGTGATCGCTTTTCGTCCGGCGTCCGTCCGTCGTCCGTCCGTAAACTTTTACTTTAAATGACATCTCCTCATAAACCACTAAGCCAATTTCATCCAAACTTCACAGGAATGTTCCTTTGGTGGTCACCTTTAAAAATTGTTCAAAGAATTTAATTCCATGCAGAACTCTGGTTGCCATGGCAACCGAAAGAAAAAACCATAGTAGCTAGAGGTAAGATATTTGGCATGAAACATCTTCTAGTGAGTGTCTACCACGTTTGTTCAAATAAAAGCCCTGGGGTCAAAATTGGCCCCGCCCCGGGGGGTCATTGATTTTCCCTATATGCATATAGTAAAAACTTAAAAAATCTTCTTTTAAAGAACCCAAAGAGCTAGAGCTAAGATATTTAGCATGAAACATGTTCTAATGAGTGTCTACCAAGTTTGTTCAAATAAAAGCCCTGGGGTCAAAATTGGCCCCATCCCGAAGGGTCATTGATTTTCCCTATATGCATATAGTAAAAACTTAAAAAATCTTCTTTTAAAGAACTCAAAGAGCTATGGCTAAGATATTGAGCATCAAACATGTTCTAATAGGTGTCTACCAAGTTTGTTCAAATAAAAGTCCTGGGGTCAAAATTGGCCCCGCCCCAGGGGGTCATTGATTTTCCCTATATGCATATAGTAAAAACTTCAAAAATCTTCTTTTAAAGAACCAAAAGAGTTAGAGCTAATATATTAAGCATGAAACATGTTCTAATAAGTGTCTACCAAGTTTGTTCAAATAAAAGCCCTGGGGTCAAAATTGGCCCCGCCCGGGGGCTCATTGATTTTCCCTATATGCATATAGTAAAAACTTAAAAAATCTTCTTTTAAAGAACTCAAAGAGCTATGGCTAAAATATTTAGCATCAAACATGTTCTAATAGGTGTCTACCAAGTTTTTTCAAATAAAAGCCCTGGGGTCAAAATTGGCACCGCCCCGGGGGTCATTGATTTTCCTTATACAGTGTATGTGTATAGTAAAAACTTGGGGGGCCTATATACAGGTGAGCGACCTCAGGGCCATCATGGCCCTTGTTTTTCTTATGCATTTTTTTTCTTTAAGAAGGGCAGCTTACTTTAAACCTCAGGCTATTTTTGAAAAAAAAATCTTACATGATTGTAATATTAATGATTATACTAAACCAAAATCAAAATATAAATAAGTTTTTATATTTATTTTAAAGAAATTTGTAGTAAATAAATTTTGAAACTAGATTTCCCAGGAACACATATTTGTCACTTTCTGTAAAGCTTGATTTTACCTGCATTTTTCATACCGCTTTCAAACTCCGGCAAACTTTACTTGTAAATGTTATCTTTATTTCTCCCTTACCTGTATTATGTAACTGCTGTTTAAAATAGACCCTTAAAGTGTCTATTTATATACAACAGCATTGCCATAATGAATTTTGCCATTTCCGACAGAATTTGTATTATTTTTGTAATATCTGTGTTGTACATTTGTGTTACATTTCTGTGTTAACCTATTTTTTTTGTTGCTGAAGGGTTAAATTATAAATCTTGAGTAGCAATTATAGGGGTATTATATATTTAGATGTTTGGTGTATTTTTTCTGTATTTTACTAAGCAGATTTCTATACTCTATAAAATATTTCTGTGTTAAAAAAACAACTATTTTTTCTTGCATAATGCACTGTTGCTGGCTATTTAAATTTGATAAATTAAATTTACAATTTGGATGTTTAGCATCAATCAATATTTAACAATGTAAGTTAGGAGGGAATACATCGTTAGCTTATTGGATGTTGGTATTTCTACCTGTCCTGCTCATACCTGTAATAATACACAAATTGGGCACCTGAGATTTTTCTTGACATTACTAAGGCTGCTATGACAATTACAATGTCAGTATGGCTTAAAACTCAATAAAAAAATAACTGCACAATTTAGGCTTGTGATATCTGACTTGAGTATGATCCACGGTAATCCAGGCTATTTTAACTGTATACCAGTATTAAATGTAGTATATACAGAATGTGTACCGTGGGTCAGATTATGGACATTAGAACTGAACTTCCCTAGAGTATATACAGAATGTGTACCGTGGGTCAGATTATGGACATTAGAACTGAACTTCCCTAGAGTATATACAGAATGTGTACCGCGGGTCAGATTATGGACATTAGAACTGAACTTCCCTAGAGTATATACAGAATGTGTACCGTGGGTCAGATTATGGACATTAGAACTGAACTTCCCTAGAATATCATAATGGACAGTTCCAAATTCAAAGCAGTAGGAGTCTATTACATAAATAAAGAGAGATAAGGGTTACATAAATAAAGAGAGGGAAGGATTACATAAATAAAGGGAGGGAAGGGTTACATAAATAAAGGGAGGGAAGGGTTAAAATTGTTCAAATTTGCATTTATAATTTATCTCTGTTTATCATTGACAGTTTAAATTGGATATTATTAATTAATTTTTAGTCAAAGTAAAGAAGTCAGCAATGGTTCATAAAATATTTTGGTTCAATTGTTTTCTAATTAATTAACTTTTTATTGTACATCTTTTTGCAGTTATTCGTTTTAAATCAAAAGGTGACTAAAAGTTAAAAAAAATAAAGTGTATTTACACATTATTTATTTGTAAAATTAAGATATTCAATATAAGAACTTTATAATATGATTTATAGAATGTATACTGTACAATAAATATTTATTATTTTGAAATATTTCTTATAAAAAAAGCATAACTTTACAACTTTAATAATTTATTCGAAAACTGATCTTTATACAAAATTTATCTTATCTTTTATTATCAAATTATTCCAGGACATATTTGTCTTTTATCAATGCATAAACAAACTTCAAAATTTAATAATTTCTTGTTAATCAGCAATGATAGTTTTTCTTAGTAAGCGATATTACCACATGTACCAAAGAGAGATGTTATTTATGAATATACATGTATATATTATCTATATGAATGATATAAAGTCAATTATAGCCTTTTCCCTGTCATTTATTACCAAATTAGCTCTTTCGTTCAATTAAAGATATTTTACAATCTTTACAATTAAACAGTAATAATTCATTGAAAAATAAATTTCTTGTTATTGTTTAAATAAAAGACTTTTCTTTCATAAGCATTTATTTAAAATAAATATTTTAGATAGATATGATCTTAATTATTTTCATTTTTTTAATGGTAGTAGTCAGTAGTGAATATAAGTATTAAATAAACATTTACTTGTATAGACTATTTCAATAATTATAATATTAAAGTTTTGATGTTAAGAAAATAAGGAAAAAAAAAACTTTTCTTTAAACTATATACAGTATTATACACAGGTCAAGTTGTTACTATAGAAACATATTTTAATATCTCATTTTTTTGTCACTTTCTAGCTTCCCTGGCGGCAGATGCTAAAGGTAAAGGTAATAAGGCAAAAGGTAAAGAAAAAGGCGGGAAACCTACACAAGAAACTGAGGTAAGTTGTTACCAGTTGTGACTTATCAACCTAGTGCAATAACTGGTTAAATTCTTTTAAAATTAGAAGGACTTAACCTGTTACTACACTAAGATGACGATGTCATGTTTTTCAATGCAGATTTATCATACAATACAACACAAACATTTTTAGCTGGACCTTTCGAAGAATAGGGAGAGCTGTTTACTAACCTTAGTGTTAGGGTCGGTGTAGTCTTCACTGTCACACTTCGGTGAAGCTTTTGCGTGCAAAAAGTACTGAAGGGAATGGGTTGAAACTTCTCACACTTGTTCTCTTTGATTATCTAACATGATTATCTGATATGATGATTGCTTTTTTACAGAGTTATGCCCCTTTACTTCCTGTCAAGCACTGAGAATAGTCTAGCCCACTGTCTTATGGCAACTTTTGTTATTGTGTATTGTTTGGGAAAATAATAAACAACAAGCAGGTTATATGTTTGTATACTAGGCAAAATTTGTTTGTGTAAAAACATTGTTTAGAGTAGATCGATCTATATTATATGCACAATTTCCAGAAACGATTCAAATATTGATAAAATCTATAGAAATGTATCATTTGGATATTCTTATGAAACATTTCTTGAATAGAAAATGTTCAAAGTGACTTAATATGAACATGTATATAATGAATTATAATACATTATTTTGTTCTAGAACAATTTTATTATCTGCTTTATATGAAAATAATATAATGTAATATCAGATCATGTATCTCACACTTTCCAACAGCTTTCATGTATCAACCTTTTGTGGTTTATTGTTAAGAATAGTACTAAATACTATCAACATTATAATTAATTGTATTACAGACCTTCCATTATAAACAAATTCACTTTAAAATTTCATACAAACAATGAGAAACATAGAGCAATGTCCTGCTGTAAAGCAGTGGAACAATAAAAGTTAAACATGAATTTTTATTTTAACAGAACATTATTGTTATTATAACTGATTATATTTCAGCCAGCTGACAGTCCTGACTTTATAAACCCACTGTTAGAAGGTGCTGATTATATAGATGGTCAACTGTGGGTAGCTGGTAACAGGGTTCTCATTAACCTTAATCTGTCACGTATGTATTCAAGTTTCGTATTAATTTCAATCATATTAATGCATAATTGTAACCTCATTAAACAATGGTAATGGCTGATTAAGCACACTTTGATTTGTAATACACATGACCGACTGCATACTTGGTTTTAAACAAATAACTCAATTATAAACATATGTTAGTCTTATTCTGATTCCACAAATATTGTCTTTCTGTGCCTTTAATGTCTGTAATTTTCTTTTAGACACCAAAAGGCTTTTTTGACATTAAACACAACAAATAAATAACAGTTTTATAAGTTATTGAATGATTGATTAATTGATTTTGATTGATTTTGAATGATTGATTGATTTTGATAAAACATGGAGCCCGCATTGTTAAAAATAATATAAATAGTTAAAATAAACTATTGTTTGCATAATGTGTACCTAAATTAGATACAGTATTTAGTGACATAGGTAGACATTGCATATCAGAATAAAACAATAGATCACAGATTAATTGAATATGTAAAATATTACAGGAAATGAGATAGGTGAGACAGGCATTGAGGCCCTACTAAAGGCCATGCAGTATCAGACAACATTGTGTATATATAATATTGAATATGTAAAATATTACAGGAAATGAGATAGGTGAGACAGGCCTTGAGGCCCTACTGAAGGCCATGCAGTATCAGACAACATTGTGTATATATAATATTTAATATATAAAATATTACAGGAAATGAGATAGGTGAGACAGGCCTTGAGGCTCTACTGAAGGCCATGCAATATCAAACAACATTGTGTATGGAAAACAAAAGTAGCGGAACTGGGCTTATGAGATTATTAGTCGGGGTAAGTTAACATTGGCTTGCATTGTTATTGATTCATTGTATTTTCTGAGGAGTCTGTGGCCAACTGGTTAGGGTCGTTGACTTCAAATCTCTTGCCCCTCACTGCAGTAGGTGCGAATCCTGACAGGGACTTTGGATTTTTTATGTGAGGAAGCTATCCAGCTAGCTTACGAAACGTCAGCTGTTCTACTCAGGTGCCCGTTTGTGCCTGAAATAATTCACGGTAGGGCACCTGAGGTCTTCCTCCACCAGTAAAGCTGAAATATCACCAAATGACCTATATTGTGTCGGTAAGACGTGAAACCCAATCTAACATTCAAACAAATTTTATTTATTAATTGTTAAATTAATTTATTTTTTTGCAGAAAAACAAGGTACGATCTAGCCATGAGTTACTACAGAAGATAACAGATATCATGTTACCTAAAGATCCTTTCTATAAACCTCCACCACAGACCCCGGATGTTACTGAGGCTTAAATACAAATACAGATCTATTTACTTTAATATAGTTACAACTCCTTAATTGAATGATTTGGGGAAAAAACTTTGACTGGATTTCTAAGAAAGTCTTTTATTGGATTCCTTGGAAATTTTTTTAAATTAATTTCATTGGAAAAGTACTGTAATTGAATTCCTTGGAAAAATTGGATTCCTTGGAAAAGTACTTTAATTGAATTCCTTGGAAATATTCTTTAATATTCTTTAATTGGGTTCCTTGGAAAAAATCTTTATTCAGATTCCTTGGAAAATACTATGTTTGATTCCTTGGAAAAATTCTTTTATTTGGATTCCTTGGAAAAATTCTTTATTTGGATTCCTTGGGAAACTTATTTTATTGGATTCCTTGGAAAAATTATTTAATTGGATTCCTTGAAATAATTCTTTTCCTGGATTGGGAAAATTATTTTATTGGATTTCATGGAAAAATTCTTTAATTGGATTACTTGGAAAAATATTTTGACTGGATTTTGTAGAAAAATTCTTTAATTTAATTCTATGGAAAAATCTTTGGAAAATTCTCTGTTGTCATAATTCTTGGAAAATTTTGAAAGCTTTTTATAATGATGCTTTAAAAAAATAAAGATAATGAATGAACTGGGAAATGAAACAGCTATCTTCTGATATTGTTAAATGTGCTTATGAATGTATTAACAAAAACTGTGATTTTTAGGTATAATAACAGTGCAGAATTTTGTCATAATTTGTTCTATGCTGAATTTAAGGTCAACATTAAAACATATTACTTATATCAAATATAAATGTGTTAAACAAAGTTATAATAAAATGTGCTCAATATTAAATGCAAATGCCTATAGCTATAACTTAAGTGGCTTTTAAATTATTTTAAAAATTTAAACAACATTAACACATATAATATTATATAAAGCGGCTAGCCTAACATTATTGAACTGTGTGAAATTTAAATGGAAAAGCGTAGATCTTATAAAGGTTACTTTCTACTAAATGTTAGATAATAATTCTAGGATAATAAGTCTGAAACTTATTGAAATAATGTTGTCCTTTATCCAGTAATTTTTTCAAGCATCCACATTAACATTTAGATAAAAGTATTTTCTTTTCTTTTTTATTATTTCTAACGTCCATATTTACTGTGATAATGATTTTTTATTATGTTCAGAGTTATTTATATGTACATGTTTGTTATTTTATTTAATAAATGTTATTGAATGTTTTATTTCAATAACATATATATTACTTAACAGTTTGAAAGTTTAGATTCATAAATGCACATATATGTGTTACATAAGTATTATGTTATGTATGTAAAATATGCAACTTGCATTTGTGATCAATAAAGAAATCTCCTCTAAAACCTCTTGTTGTAAAATGTTCTTATACTTCTAAACCCAGCACTGTTTCAATTCATGATTGTTTAATTGGGTTCTTAAGAATATTTCTTCGACTGAATTCCTTAAAAGAAATCTTTGGATTCCGTGGAATAATTCTTCGACTGAATTCCTTAAAAGAAATCTTTGAATTCCATGGAATAATTCTTCGACTGAATTACTTAAAAGAAATCTTTGAGTTCCATGGAATAATTCTTTGATTGAATCACATGGAAAAATTCTTTGAATCCCATAGAAAAATACTTTGAATTTCTTGGAAAATAAATCGTCTCTGTTGTGAAGGTGCTATTATCTTGTTCAAGTAAGCCTTGAATTTCCATAACAACCTAGTCGTAACCGATCTTTTAACTTACCTGTAGTGCCATATACAGGGCTGGGAATCAAAACTGCGTCGTACCCTACAAAATGTAAACAAACGCCGCCATCTTGGGACGAAAAATGTATGTTTTTGTTTATAACTCTTTTTGTTGGAAATGATTGAAAACCAGATATATGTATTAACACGCTACACTATTTTCCGCTTCGTTCGGTATATGTTGCTTGCACAAATATTTTGTAAAACAAAAGTTATAGCGAACTTGCAACTCGAAGCGGAGCAGAATTTTTATGAAAATGTGTGGATACGACGCAGTTCATATTGCATAATCTATCGTTTTTTTTGCTTCAAATCAATTGTATATATTTGTTTCAGAGTTCACCAGAACTTCAAGAGCAGTGAATTTTGTTGCGATCATTTACTAAATTTCATTAAAATAGCGTGATGTTGTTTTTCAAGAGATATAATGGGTTTTTTCACGGAAATGTACGAGGCGCAGTTGAAATATAATATGATACGACGGCAGGTGTTTTTCATTTGCAGTCATGGCTAGTGTGGGTATAAGCATAAAATTATGTGCTAGGAATGCCAATATAACGTCCAACAACATTTCTTGTTTACAACTTAAGTCAAAAGCAGAGGTCACTCAATGGTTCCATAAAAATGGAAATGTAATACAATTCTATTAGGTCGCATTTTAGTACCTATCATAAGCATCTACAAATTCCGAAAAGCTGTATCAAATGCAATATACATTGAAACACGTGATCGCACACCCATATGACAACATGTTCCAGTTTTGCCTTAGCGTACATGTATCTAAAATTGTTCCCGTGAGTTTGAAATTGGAGTGATTACCATTTTTGATACAAAATTCAATATTCCAGTGTACCTCTCCTGGACCCTGTATTAATCAGGAATGAACTTTAAAAAAAAAAAAAAAAAAAAAAAAAAAAAGAGAGAGAAAGAATTACAATTTTTGAAAAGGTCTCTTGCTATCGGAAGAGAGCTATGCGCAACTTGCATGCCTACCTTTGTTACTTGTAATTAGCAATAATTTCCGTCAATTCTGTTATTACTTATGTCTTTTACGTGCCAATTTTATTGTATTCATTTTCTTAAGAATCGGTGAGAACAGATGAGCTTTATTATTTGAAACTGAACATTTAATTTTTTTAAATCATATTATAAATGGTTAAGCTACAATATATTTTTGCAAGTAGGCTATGCGTTCAGTTTAGTCATTTTATGTTCAGCGCCGCGGAACTTTGCCGCTGATTTTGTCGTATTGATTTTATTCATCGCCAATAAGGAAAGGTCTACGGAATGTATTTTCTATATTTGCACTTAAATATCATTTTTCTCCATTAAAAAACTTTAAATTTTCAAAATCGAGTTACATATTATCGCATCGAATTTTCAACAGGCTAGAGACATGGCATCTTAACATACCTTCATATATACTAAAGTGTGACTTTTATTTGATAATGAATTGCCTGAAAACTTACACAAAAGTTTTTAGAAAATGACTTCACAGAGGTTTGCCCCCTGTTTACATTGAAAATTTCTCTGCTAGTCTTACCGAAACAAGAAATGTAAATGTTATTCTCTTTATAATTAATTAAAATATTTATAATCTTAAAACTTCATGCCAGAAGTTAATAAAAAGCTGCTTAGATGTACAGCTGACGTTAACAAATTTTGTTGAAAAAACAAATCAGACAGGTGTGTCCGACCGAGGCCGAGCTGTTTATGTTTACCGAATTCAAATCACTTAAACTGAACTGCTATGAATTCGAAAACCACCAGGGACTTTTTATTCTTTCGTGTGGAAACCTATCAAGCTAGTTTAAAATGTCGATCGGTTCTCTGCAGGTGCAACATTTTGCCTGAAATAATGCACAAAGGCGCACCCCTAGTCAAGCTTATGTGTAGTGTGAAAGTTTGAAAACAAACCACAAAAAACAGTCATTACCAAGAACATGCAGACCCACAGTTAACTTAGAGCGTAGCTAGCCAAAATGAATTCAAGTTAATAGATTTCTACAATATTTTTGCGAAAAAATAGGGATAATATTGAACATACAGGACACTATAAGAAATTATTTCAGATATTATGATCAATTAGGTAACATGTTCATGTTTAACTGAAAAGTAGCTTCCGCAATGTAAACTTTCAAATTAAAAGTTATATTGGACATGACACAATGTATTCTAAATAATCAAAAGCAACAGAACATTGCTATACACCGCAAATGATCTGGGTTTTTGTATTTTCTGATCGCAAGATCAGTAAATACATAGCTAACATCCACGGTCTAACACAAAATTTCCTCACAGACCTAACAACGCAAAGTAGTTCTCACTCAAAACTGCTTAAAAACCAGCAATTTAAAAGAAAGAATAATTTTTAATGTAGACATTTAACGAATTACAGTGCATTAAAAGTTTAGATTAGTCAATAGAAAATATGAGGTTAACAAATTTCGCGGATGAATATCTTTTTTACCCAATGAATAATGTTCGACTATTTCCGTAAAGCTTAATCAATGAAAATGCTATTTTTAGCTATGTCGATTACCGAATACTCCAGAGCGTAGTACACAAATAAATCTGACTGTCGAGTAGTGGAATATATACATGTCGGACTGTTTTGGCGAGAAGATTTTCGCTAAATTATTTTCATCAGTGTTTAACAACAGGTTTATCGTGAAAAAAATACCTCGAAATTTATAAGGATTACAAACACGAAATGGAAATTCTCAATTTTAGAATTACAATGTATTTTGTTTTTATTCAAGCTACATACGTATTACTTCACCGTGATGCAGAGGTAGCGCGCTCGTTTAGGGTGTGAGAGGCCTATGGTTCAAATCCTAGTCGAGGCAACATTTTTTTAAGTGTCTTTTTTAAGGAAGTAGCCACGATATGCAAGGATAAAGTGTGGCTGTCATAAAAAAATGAAAAATGATTTTTTGATGCAGCTCTAGGCATTCAAAATTCCATATGTATCAATCTCAAACTGTTATAGAAAAAAATCTAAACGCAATCGCTGCGTAAGATGAAGTATAGTATATAAAAATAAACTTATACAGGAAAGATCAGAAAATACCACAGAGCATGCAGCCCTTTGATTTTATCTAGCGCAAGTGATTATTCCATAAAATAGAAATATATTGCCAAAATTATCCCTGTTGAAAAGACTGCTAAAATTACAACTGCGTCGTATCATATTTTATTTTCAACAGCGTCGTATCATTTTGTAAAAATCATTATTTTTTAGAAAATAAACATCTCTTTTTAATGAAAATTTAGTCAATGATTGAAAAAAAATTATATTTCAAGTTTATGGTGAACTTCTGAAACAAATATATAATTTGATTTGAAGGAAAAACGATAGATAAAGCAATATGAACTGCGTCGTATCACAACATTTTCATAAAACATTCTGCCCCCGCTTCGAGTTGCAAGTTCGCTATAACTTTTGTTTTACAAAATAGATTGTGCAAGCAAATATACCGAAACGAAGCGGAAATAGTTGTAGCGTGTTAATACACATATCTGGGCTTTCAGTCATTTCCAACAAAAAAGAGTTATTAAACAAAAACATACATTTTTCGTTCCAAGATCGGCGGCGTTTGTTTACATTTTGTTAGATCGACGCAGCTTTTGATTCCCAGCCCTGATTATAGAGAAACTATTGAAAAATTACTACATTATCTAGGCTCTTGCTTTACTATCAAGCTATTGAATAGTTGAGCGCTTGTCGCACAACACTTAGTTAATTGTGATCCTGATCTTCGACATCTCTGGACCAGTAATGCACTGAAAAACAATTGTACATATATATATATATGAATCAACAGCTGGGTCAGAGAAATGAAGTCTTGTCTTAAAATCTAAATTGTTTTTATTTACTACATTTTCATTTTACATGAACTAAATTGGGGTATAAATTAATGATTTTAAAAAGAATATAGAAAGAAAAAACATCAAACGCAATTTTCGAGCTTATCTTAAATAGAAATACATATACGTGTACATTTGATATGTATAAAAAATAACATTCCCTATGAAGCAACATGGCCTGAAAGGTTAAAGTTATTTTTTTGAGAAAGGAAGAAACAATCATGTATATATTGAGACTCCAAAAATGTATTCAAAATACTGATATTGCAGTTTTAATTAAGTCTTATACACTTGTATTCTGAATAATTTTATATCAATCATTTAATATTAATACATATTTAGACATCTATTGTGCTAGCTAATCTAGATTTTTGTTGCGAGTTTTTTTTTAAAGAGATAACAATTTTACAATGTTACATATTTTCAAATATAGAATGTAAATAGTTCTCTATAACTTTCACTAGGCTAGTTCTGATTAAACGAGTTTTATATTTTGTGTGAAATACAACGTTAACACACTATTTTGATGATTAGTTGTGTCAAATACAACTTTAACACACACCGAGCTCAGGGTTCATATTTCCAAAAGGACCAAAATATATACAAGAAAACACCGAGGGATAAAATTTCACTAAAAACCAATATTTAGGCCTATTTGGCGTATTTGTTTTGTTCAAGGCACGCAACTTTCTCCATGTGTAACCGCAGTTGTCTTTCCTTTTCTTCGTCGACCTTCGTTTGTGATTCCGCAAAACGTAATTCAACGCCTTTTCCGCGCAATGCATCTCTGCAAAGCAAGAACAAACATGTTAATAATGCTATTTAAAAGGATAAGAAATCCTATAGTAAATCGTTATATACATTGAAAGACTGTTGTGTGTTTCTGTTTTAAAAAAGCTTGCTCCTCAAATAAAATAAAAGAGATATTTTTCAGAAGTAAGAAACTCGAAAAGTGCTAGTTCATGATGATACCGGGCAGGATTTAAACTGAAATTCAAGTTCTAATTTTAATTTTTCTGCCTCTAGAAATTTAGATCTATATAATATTAGGTGTCAAACCTTTATCTTCTTTCCGGTTCATCAAGTTTTTGGGTCCCTGTAGTGATGTTTTCCTCCACGGAGAACACGTGCATGTTATTATCACCTGTTGCTGCAAGATTTGTGAAACATTCTCCTTATCTTTCACCTTGTTTGTCAGGTTCTGTCTCTTCTATGTACGGAGCAGATTTCCTCGTCCAAAATGTCGTACGTGTCAACTTGAAAAGAAAAAAAAATGTTTGGTTTTTTAAACGTTGTGTATCTTTAAGTTTATGATACAACATTTATACATACTTTACGTTAATGGCCAAAGACATTTTACATGTCGATAGCCAATAAATTTTGAAACATTTGTTAATATTTAACAAACAACAATATTTTTTTATCAAATTAATGCGTATTTATAATACTTGATGGAAATCAAAACGTAGTTATTGAAAAGAATTGTATGAAAACGTAGAATAGCAATATGTACTTTTGAATCGTTTCAACCTGCCATATAAAACCATGTACTAAGGTTAAAATAATTAGATATGATTATTTATAAAAAAAATAGTTTCCTACAGTTTCATGTTATTTATATAAATTCTTATGTAAAACATTTGTTGTTTTCTGTGTACTTTCTCTATATTACGGACACGTAACTGTGACATATAAAGCTATTTAAATGTATGGAGTCTTTAAGACGACTTAAACATTAGCAAACAAATTCATTTGCATTTTTAGACAAGAAACTGTTTATGAATTTTAAATATATATAAAGATGAAAATGAACTTAAACATAACGTTTTACTCAATATATATTAAACAGGTAAATTGTAATTATTAAGAATTTAGATGTAGAAAAAATACTAATATATTGATATAATGACAAAGCAATAAGATTGACAATTCGAGCAAAACAACAGACACGACAAAGCAATTAACCCACTAATTTATCAATGTTACGGCATTTAGACTTTTGTAATGTGGTTTATAGTATAACGTTTTTATGAGGTTTGCCACATCCTTAACACAGTTAATTCTGCTAATGAAGCAAATTTGCACTTGTTTGTTTGTCATATAAAATAAATAAGTAAGGTTTTGCCGATAAAATTAACTATTTTTCTGTGTCGTTTGAAAGTGTCTTTTGCGGTTTTCAAAACAAATATCAGAAAAATGATAACGCTAACCGGAGATATTACTGTCAAAGTTAAAGGATGTTTTGCTGTTACGTAATTTATTTAGGGATTGTCACTATGGTTTCCTGGTCAACATATAAACATCAAGTATGCAATCTAGTTTAAGTAAGATTTTTCCTAGAGGTTTATCACATGAAAAAAGTTGTATATACATGTATCTCTTAAAGGTATCGTCACATTAATTGTTGTCAATCTTCATTTAAGTTGAAAACGATCTAGTGTTGAACCTACATTATAACAGTAAACTGATGACAAGATTCTAACATTTAAGTTGAAAACGATCCAGTGTTGAACATACATTATAACTTAAATTGATGACAAGATTCTAACATTTAAGTTTAAAACGATCCAGTGCTGAACCTACATTATAACAGAAATTGATGACAAGATTCTAACATTTTAAGTTGAAAACGATCCAGTGTTGAACATACATTATTAACAGTAATTGATGACAAGATTCTAAACAGTTAAGTTGAAAACGATCCAGTGTTGAACCTACATTATAACAGAAATTGATGACAAGATTCTAACCTTTAAGTTTAAAACGATTCAGTGTTGAACCTACATTATAACAGAAATTGATGACAAGATTCTAACATTTAAGTTTAAAACGATCCAGTGTTGAACTACTTACGTATTTCTCATGAGGTCTGCCGGTGAAATAACTGATGACAATAGCTTGTCACACCAGTCAACAATGTGATAAAATAGCGAGAAATACATGTAATGAAAGTTTTTCAAGATGGCGGGACGATTGTCATCTTTACCACAGCCTCACTACTGTAGTAGACAAATGCCAAGATCATCCGTATAACACCAGTCAGAAAAGCCAACATCAACGCCCAGAATGCTCCCTGTAAAATTAGAACAAACTATACTCAGAAAAGCCAACATCAACGCCAGAATGCTCCCTGTAAAATTTAGAACAAACTATACTCAGAAAAGCCAACATCAACGCCCAGAATGCTCCCTGTAAAATTTAGAACAAACTATATTCAGAAAAGCCAACATCAACGCCCAGAATGCTCCCTGTAAAATTAGAACTAACAATACTTTACAGTCTTTTACAACATCAACGCCCAGAATGCTCCCTGTAAAATAACAACATACTATACTTTACAGCCTTTTTCATAAAGTGATCCCCATAAACTCATGGTCAATTAATAAAAAGCCAAATAATGGATCAAAAACGACACTTAGACACATAGTTTCAGTTGTTACGGACATTAACACAACAAGTGAATGACTGAATGTTTGTTGGACTATTTCACAAGCTTTAAAGGCCAATTATGTCTCAGCAATTTTACAAAACTTTTCTTTTTTTTGGTATTTGATACAGTTTTCAAAAAAAAGTCATTTGCCACATAGATGGAAAATGTTTTACTTCTTTTGCTCTGTTGGCAATGACTATAATCAAAGTGAATGAGTATTTTGCATGGAAGTCAAAAATGCAACTTTGTTTACATTTGTCTACGCTTCAAGACACATTACTGCACATTTTTTCAGTTGTAAAACATCTATATGTAATATGCTCAAAATCCATTATAAACACATCATCAAACACAAGTTTGACATTTCTAAAGAACTGAAAAAATAAAGATTTCTGAAGCATAATGTGCCTTTAATGTGCCTTTAATATAAAGAAATTGGATTAAGATTAACATTTTCACTTTTTGAAGTATAGTGATTTCTTAAGCCTTGTTTATAATGATTACAATCATTCAAAATAAGCATATAACCTGTTCATTGACCATCGGTACCAGTACTGCCAGCAGAAATATGGCTGCAAAAGGTGGGGCCAAATAATTTGTAATTTCTTGTATATAAATGAAAACTTGACCCCCTTGTGTCTCCTTCAGCACTGGTACCCACGCTATTGACACGCCCACCATGATGAGTATGAAAAGTCTGAAATAAAAATGTTGTCTACAAAACCTAACTTGTATCTTCTAAAACACAAAGAACTACACAGTATTTCAAAATAAAGAAAATAGGAATCCCTAAAATAATTAAAAACGGCAAAATTAGCCTTGGTTTAATTGAGCCTGTCCATGAACGGTAGTGTTAAGTGCAAACTTACGTCCACGCCCCTAGCACCGACTTAAGCAGAATTCAACATTTAAACATGAAAATGGCGGATCTTTGAATATAAAACATCTGCAGATGTGTCAATACATTTCTTTCCTCAAAATACTTCCCCAAAAAAGATAGCTTTATATAATGATGAAATATTCTATATAATGTTAAATAAATCTTACCTGCCAACAAGCATTTTTGTTCTCTTTGAGAACAGTTCTTTCTAATTTTTAGTATAAACATCAACAGTGAACAGGGTACTGGCGCTGTTAAAGATCGAGTCCCCAAGGTCACTCATAAGAGCCGCTATCATCACCGCCATCATAAGACCACGTAAACCTGAATATAAGATCACGTAAACCTGAATATAAGACCACGTAAACCTGAATATAAGATCGAATAAATCTGAATATAAGATCAGGTAAACCTGAATATAAGATCACGTAAACCTGAATATAATACCAGTAAACTTAAATAAACATGTTCGTTTACAACAAAACTTGTTTATCGTTATTTTTTACATCAGCACATATATCGGAAATAAAATTGAGATATATGTGGCAAGGGTTCTTTCGGAAAGTTTTTGCTTCCCCTTTATGTCCAAAAGACTTTATTAATGAAGGGCTAAAGAATGTATCAAAAAGAATAACAAAATAGATAATATATAACAATTTTTTGAGTTTATTTTAAAGGGAAATTATAACTATTGCTGACAATGTATTTTGCAAATCAAACGGACATATTTCATAGTAAAAAATGTATTGGAACGATTCGGTATTTTACAAATAATGTATGATTTTTGTCATTTAAAATTACATATAAGCTTGATTTAGTTTCAGTAGTTCAGTTACTGTAGTATATTTTTGCTTTGTTTTCAAAAATTGCCATTTGAACACACACAAACATATTATTTTGACAAAAGAATATTGGCAAAATATATTGGCATTTAAGATTACGCAGAAAAGGGATAAAAGAAATATGTACAAAATGCGAATTCTGATAGTCTGAACCACATCTTGTTTCTGTAACCCACCTTCTGGCATGATACCGAGGACAAGTCTCGGATAGGCTATACTGCTACATCCAGCCTCGCTTTGACAAACATAGTTACATATTTGTGGGTCAACACATGCAACTTCGTCTGTAATAACAAAAGAAAAAAATGAACTATGAACTAACAACAAGTTGCAGCTAAGTCGGGTTTTTCTTCATATATTTCTTAGGTTAACCTTTCAAAATTTTTGAAAGGATAAGCAGTGATCCATTTCACACAACAACGATTGAACTAAAACCTTTAAATTTTACTTCTGAGTTTCTTTTGAAATTTATTGAAGAAAGTCAATGAAAGTACTTATGAATAGGAATATCATTAAGTCTATGTCATGTAAATATTTCACGCTACTCATTTGAATAAACTCCTAATCAACACTACGCATTAAATTTCAGCTCCTAATTAACGCAATGCATTACAATCAGCTCCCAATATACGCTATGCATTAAAATCAGCTCCCAATAAACGCTACGCATTAAAATCAGCTCATAATTAACGCTACATGCAAGAAATAACCTAGTATATATGAATTTTAGTCAGTATCAGTGAAATATCACGTATAAAGTATGTAAAAGGCACAGTATAAAATGGTGACCGTGTAAAGCCGAAGGCCTTTTTGTGCACATGGGGTGACTATTCAGATAATGAGTCTTAATGATCTTGCGTCCTTGAGTCTTGCTAACATATTCTGCCGCAGGATTATGCTTATCCATATTTCAGAGAGGGAAAGTTACAACAAACTTACTAAAAAGCAACATATATGATTTGCATGTGTTGTATGATTTTAATATTGTTCAAGCTCTAACTTGCATCCTGCCCAACCCCAATCTGCATGGCCCCCGATGGAAATTTAACTTTTAATTAAAGGAAAACCATTTCTTCCCAAAGCGTAGAGAACTCTGCTGACCCACCCCCCCCCCCCGGCCCATCACCATCTTTAAATAAGGGAAAAACTTTTAAAAAGGGCCGGGGAAATCAGTGGGGCCCTTGACCCATGTAAAACAAACTTTTGGGCCCCGTTTGGGAAAGGCGCTGTAAAATCACCTGAAAAAGAAAAAAAAATTAAATTTATTAAAAATAAAAAGAGTCGCCCTTTAAAAAACGCATTGAAAATTTTTAACAAATTTTTGTATATATCCGTCCCCTTTCCCACAAAAAAGAAGGTCCTTTAAAAAGGGAAAAAGGGAAAAATGAATTAGCCCAATTGTTATATGTTTGTTTAAAACCCGTTTCATCTGTACCTCTCCACGGAATGAAAAAAACATTTTTTTTTGGGCTCAAAGTCGGGATGTTTGAATAAACCCATTACAAAGGGGCCCTGGGACAAATGTTTTATCAAAAAGGAAAGATGCTAATTTTGTCAAACGATTAAAAGAAATCTGCAACAATTTCTTTTATCTCTTAGATTTGTATGTTATGAATGTCGGTTTTGTGTTGGAAGAAACTTAAAAAACCCTGAAAGTTGGGGGGGGTTACAGTGCAATTACATACAAATACAAGACAATATATTACATTGTCCAAATATTATATGGTCCAGAAAATTTAAGCCTTACGTTAGAATACCCCGATCGGCACACCAGTACAAAATAGACCCCGGCGTTTGTCCTAGGCAGAAACCCTAACCAAAAGGCAATATAGTCGTCGTCTTGCTTCACGTAACATCCGGAACGAGTTTCGGGTCTGTCTCGTGACACGTGGTGTTTGGCCATTCTATAACGTCATCTTGGTAGTTGCATTCGGGTATTTTCGGGCAAGCCCGTCATAACCACCGATCTTTGAGAAACCTTAAATTCACGATATTTACAAATGAATATGTTTTTATAACACATTTTTTAAACAGTACCTTTTCTTGCATCTACCTAATTCAAGTGCTTAATAATGTTACACATTAATTTGAAGGATAATCAAATAATAATTAAAGTGCTATTGTCATTGCGCATCTTCGTGCACGGACTTGTGTACAAAATATACATAAAAAGAAATTTAGATTACATATTTGGATCATTTTCAATTTATTGACATTGGTCATTATAATATATTTGTTCATTTGTCAGCAAAAAAACGGACAAAACATAATAGCATACTGCTGTACCTCTTTGCTGTGACTATGCACAATGTACAACTATTTCCAGTCAACCTCCACTCCCCACCCCAACCACACCCCGAAAAGCAAAACTACAAACAATTAACACCGAAAAAAAAACCCAAACAGACATACAAACATTAAAACCAATTAAAACACCCAAAATATACACATGTATACACGATATAAACAATGATATACAATAGAAACTTACTCATTGCCATTAACGTTAGTCCGCCACCAACCATCAGTATGGCCTGCATGGTGTCTGTATAAATAACAGCAGTCAAACCACCTGTAACAGTTTTGTTATGATGAAAATATAAAAGTGGTAAATTATGCAATTTGTTGTTTAAAATTTATGCAGACTAATTCGCTTTATAAATAAATTTATATATTCTTCATATATTAGAGTACCACGAGATGATAAAATTTAACATGCTCATGTCAAATTAATTGATAATATTATGGTATGTGTTGAACAATAAGATGATGTAGGATAAATGTTTTAATTAAAGAACAGGGAAAATGGTTCGATTTAGCATCAATGCTAACTCAGTCTTTTTATCAAAGCACAGAAGGCGCTTAATTTGTTTGGGTCTCAGAATGTAAGAAAGATGCAGGTTGTGAGATTATAAACCAATGTTTATTTGATTTAAACAATTTGGAAAAAAATGGGTTGCCTTATCTGGGACTTGAACTCCAGACTTCTCGCTTCCTAAGCGAGCGCTTAAACATCTCGGATATGTTAATGGCCTGAAGAAAACCATATTATTCTAAATTAGGGTTTGTAATGACGCTAACTGTTGTTTAACACAGATGTAAATTATCATGGAGCTTACTATAAGCAATGTATATCTATAAAGAATAAAACAATATTAGGAATCTTCGACCATTCGGGAATTATTTTGCTTGAAAATTAATGCGCCTGTCATTTGACCATCTTTACGCAGTGATCTCCCCCTGGATTTTTTCGGCGTTCGTGTACATGTAAAGGGAAGTAACCGCTTCAAAAAAGCCGGACTACTTTCGACATTTGCAATTAACAGCATTAGAGTCTGAAATTTCGCTACCATTATTTGTTTGGTCTGACGACCCAAACAAATAAAAAATCATATCAAGAGCCTGTAGACCACTTTTGCTAATTGTTTTGTATTTAAAATGGCAGATTTTATCTTCCTTTATTCAATATGATAAAGGGAAGTAATTGTTTGTCGACTGAATACTTTATTTATCGAAAGAGCCTATATATTGCTTGGTAGTGATATCGCAGCATGCGGAAAATAACGGAAAAAGGATAGCGAAAAGCCCTTACATTTATCGGAAAGTCTTGGCGGAAACAAACAACGAACGGTCGAAAATGAACAAATGAATACATGAAATAAATAAATGAATAGAATAAATAAATAAATAAATAAATAAGTAAATAAATAAATAAATAAATAAACATGTTAGGAACGTACCTGTCATGGTCATTATTCCTGTAACAGTGACTAGGATAAATATACATAAATATAAATCCCATTTTAGTGACTGCTGTATAAACAAAGCCCCCGTGAAAAGATCGCCCTGAAATATGAAAAAATGCCAGGTATAATTATATTACTATAATTCTTTTACTGTGTAGCTATGAATGAATTCAAATTACATTGAACAGCAGTGACAATCATACAAAAGTGACAATTCCAGCAAAAGAAGTCTTAATTAAATTGGCAAAGAGTTTATAATGCAGTTAATAATCGCTACATCAACTTCCACCCATGTTGCCCCTTTGCCGTGCTGCTCCCACTCCCCTTTACCAGTTTCCCTGCCCACGGGAATATTACTTGATATACTTATTACCATATAAAGTAAAAGTATAGCTAGATATAGCTGGTTTTATTTGCTCAAACGTCTGATTTAACAAAAACTGCCAGTTAATCAGAGTGATGAAAATTTAAACACTATCTCACCGACTTCATTCAGCTCAATCAAGTAACTTCCTTCTCAAGTTTTATGAATAAACGCTTGTAAAAAAACCCCCAATTTAATGCGTTTTGATGTTTATTAAAGTAATTCACTATGTTTACCAATGACGGAGAACAACTAGATCTAGTCCCTGTTTGACACAAAAATAAACAAGACATATCTGATGTCTTACGCCTCGATTTATAAAGGTTTCACAGCTGTGTACTATTCTTACAGAATTCGGTAATGCACTCGACAATGTATAATAATAACCTCAAATTATATAGCTTTACAGCGGAAAAGAAAATGGCTAATTGTACTTCGAATACTTACAGAACATTTTGTGAATATATATAAAATTAGAGATAGTAATGCAAAGTAAACCCGCAGCCTTTCACCGCCAAATCTTTTTGAAAGGTATTCAGGCATCGTGTACGTCTGAAAATTAAGATTATAATTATTTTTTTTGTCTAATTACGAATTTGACAATAATAATATATGAGCCGCGTCACGACAAAACCAACATAATGTGTTTGCGACCAGCATGGATCTAGACCAGCCTGCGCATCCGCGAAGTCTGATCAGGATCCATGCTGTTTGCTAACCAACCATTTTACAAATAGAGAAACTGATAGCGAACAGCATGGATCATGATCAGACTGCGCGGATGCGCAGGCTGGTCTGGATCCATGCTGGTCGCAAAACCCATTATGTTGGTTTTGTCGTGACGCGGCTCATATAACTCATGAAAATATCTGCAAAAAGAACTCTCATTATTATCGGCCAGTGATAAATATATTTTTATAATGATGAACTATTTACATATTCAATCTGTCAATTTTGTCGACCAACCAGATAGATGGAGGTGCTATGTTTACTTTACATGATTGTTTATGTAAATCTAGCTTGCCATGAATATTAAATGAGGTTCAGGTATTCTTACTATCTTAAGTGACACATACATACATATAAGAAAAACTAAAATAGTCAAGATAAAATTCAAATTTTCATTATCATGTATAAATCTAGGTTTAATGATGATGGATCGTTGATGTCAATGGCGATGGAACACTTGAGTGGAGAAAGTTCAAACATTAAGTATTCAAACATTGAATATAAACCTATGTAAATATATACAAACATAATGTTCTACTTGTTCTCTAATATTATTCAAAGGTAAAATAAGTTGAAAAAAGGTCAAGAATATAATATCAACATATTTTTTTTTAGATTGATAACTTCTCGACAAAAGCTTATCATCGAAAACAAAACAACAAATTTAAAGAAACTTACCCCACATGCAATGTACACGGGGATAAAATATCCAGCCGAGTAGCTGTAAGAGTAGGATTGCCTGAAAATAAATAACACGTTTCATTAAAATATCATGTCATTACATTACAATTGTTATCATATTTGATAATCATTTAGAATTCTGGCACCATTATTACATGGCGCAAATTAGACGCATTACCTTCTTTCAATAAAATATACTCTTAACAAAATTCTGCTTAAGCTAAATACAGGTCGAACCCGAGTTTCCTTCGATTTTAAAAAACAAAAAAAATTGTAATGGCATTTTAGGCTAAAAAAAATTGGAATTTTTTATTTATTAAAGTTTAATAGGCATTTAAAAAAAAGTTTTTCTTTTGCTTTTTGTCCTTATATTTTGGTTTCGTGTCCCCCTTTTCAAAAAATATACCCTTTAGAATTAGGGGGGTTAATTTTTCACAAAGATGTTTAAATTTTTAATTTCTTCAAAGGTAGTTTAAATTTATCAGTTATGGGCATCAGCAAAAATACACCTTTTCTGCAGTCGCTCCCTATTTTGGGGGTTGGTATTTCCCGGGATTTCTATTTTTAATATAATTTTAAAACATAAGTATCAATTTTTCCCCAAAAATTGTTAAATGATTTCTTAATTTAAAATTTCCCCTGCCCCCAACACCAATACCCGTTGCCCAGCACCCGAACCGGAAAGACCTATAAAATGTTCAGTTCCGATGTTACTGACAAACAGTGAAGCACCAATCTGAAATAAGCCAAAACTAATACAATAAATAAATCAGAGGTTCATTCTCCTGTAAATATGGTTTTACTTTGTGACATCTATCATACTATGTGTCCTAAGCATGGTTTACTTGTGATATCTATCACAATATGTGTCCTAAGCGTGGTTTACTTGTGATATCTATCACAATATGTGTCCTAAGCATGGTTTACTTGTGATATTTATCACAATATGTGTCCTAAGCATGGTTTACTTGTGATATATATCAAAATATGTGTCCTAAGCGTGGTTTACTTGTGATATCTATCACAATATGTGTCCTAAGCATGGTTTTACTTGTGATAACTATCACAATATGTGTCCTAAGCATGGTTTACTTGTGATATCTATCATACTATGTGTCCTCAGCATGGTTTACTTGTGATATCTATCACAATAATGTGTCCTCAGCATGGTTTACTTGTGATATCTATCACAATATGTGTCCTAAGCATGGTTTACTTGTGATATCTATCACAATATGTGTCCTAAGCGTGGTTTACTTGTGATATCTATCATACTATGTGTCCTCAGCATGGTTTACTTGTGATATCTATCATACAATGTGTCCTTAGCATGGTTTACTTGTGCTATCTATCATACTATGTGTCCTAAGCATGGTTTACTTGTGCTATCTATTATACTATGTGTCCTTAGCATGGTTTACTTGTGCTATCTATCATACTATGTGTCCTTAGCATGGTTTACTTGTGCTATCTATCATACTATGTGTCCTTAGCATGGTTTACTTGTGCTATCTATCATACTATGTGTCCTTAGCATGGTTTACTTGTGCTATCTATCATACTATGTGTCCTCAGCATGTTTACTTGTGCTATCTATCATACTATGTGTCCTAAGCATGGTTTACTTGTGCTATCTATCATACTATGTGTCCTAAGCGTGGTTTACTTGTGATATATATCATACTATGTGTCCTAAGCGTGGTTTACTTGTGATATCTATCACAATATGTTTCCTAAAGCATGGTTTTCTTGTGATATATATCATACTATGTGTCCTAAGCGTGGTTTACTTGTGATATCTATTACAATATGTGTCCTAAGCGTGGTTTACTTGTGATATATATCATACTATGTGTCCTAAGCGTGGTTTACTTGTGATATTTATTACAATATCTGTCCTAAGCATGGTTTACTTGTGATATCTATCATAATATGTGTCCTAAACATGGTTTACTGGTGATATATTATATGTTATTTTGGTTTTGGGGTGATATATGTGGATATATTACCTGCTAAGATTGTATATCACCCGAGCCGTTAGGCGAGGGTGATATTTTATCTTGGCAGGTAATATATAGAGGATATTCAAGTTTTTTCTATAAATACATCATTTATTTTCATCGAGTGGTATGAAAATAAATATTTCATGAGTGGCGGTAGCCACGAGTGAAATATGGTAATTTTCATGCCACAAGATGAAAATAAATCATGTATTTATAGAAAAAACTTGAATTTTCTGTTTATTATGTACATTTTTCTCCTTTTGCGATAAAATTTGAAAAACTTTCCCTTTAATTTTGTGTACTGGTAGAATTTAAAACAAAGTAGTCCGGCAAGACACCAGTGAAAATACGGAAAATATGTTTCACTGCAGTGAAAAATAAATTTTTACAGTGAAAGTACGGAAAATGAAAATACGCATTTTATTTCATCAATATTTCTCAATATTTCATTTATAAGTATATAATAAATCCACATATATCACTCCAAAACCAAAATAATAATTTTATTACCCTTCCCTTGCCGAGTTTAAACGATTTTTAAAAAAATCATTCTTGTTTCAAATGAAACGTCGAAATAAGATTCCATTTAGGATGCCCCGTCATCACAACATGACGTCACATAAATACATGACGTATTTTTCCCCGTACCTAACGAATGTAAACAAGAGAAAATGAGTAGTCTATTGAGTCACTTTTTGTAATTAATATCAAGCTTTTACAAGGTCATATTTGTTTTCAATACTAATGAGGATATGTAAAATTACTTTACTTTGGTAAATATTTATCATTTGACAGTTAAAAAAAGAGCTTGTAAATCGGAATTTACACCGCGTAAATTCGAACCGTACGCGCATCACCCCAGCGCATGTTGTTTGCAACGTGGGGTACCCAACGGGGAAATTTAGTGTGTATATTACCCGTCTGGCTCGGTAATATCAATTTCTTTCGGGTGATCAATAACCAATCAAAAAGGCGGACAAAATCTGGAAGGGTAATAAATCATGATATGTGTCCTAAACATGGTTTACTTGTGATATACATCATAATATGTGTTTCAAAAACATGGTTTACTTGTAATATGTATCATAATATATGCCTATGCATGGTTTACTTGTGATTTGTTCAAACCATGGTTTACTTGTAATATTTATCATATGTGTGTCAAAAGCATGGTTAAATTGTTATATGTAACATAATATGTGTCCTAAACATGGTTTACTTGTGATATATATCATAATATGTGTTTCAAAAACATGGTTTACTTGTAATATGTATCATAATATATGCCTATGCATGGTTTACTTGTGATTGATATCATATTTGTTCAAACCATGGTTTACTTGTAATACTAATCATATGTGTGTCAAAAGCATGGTTAAATTGTTATATGTAACATAATATGTGACATATACATGGTTAACTTGTGATATACATATCATTATATGTCATATGCATGCTTTACTTGTGATATATATCATAATATGTGTCCAACAAAAAGACGTCTACAACAATAGATATTAAACATTTAACAAATATAAATAGTAATAATAAGAAACCCATTATGGCAATAAACACTCGTAAATGTTTCAGGTTTGACGTATTCACGTTATCATGACAGCAGATGTAAGTTCTAATGAATATCAAACTTATATAGCATTTCATCCCTATCTTTGTTTCAGTCATACACAGTCATATTTTAACTATTAAAACATTTTTATTTGATTAATATAAAATCATTGAATATACATCAACATCATGAAAATACTTACAGGTAAAAAGAACATAGATCTTCCTGCGAGAAAGAACCCACCAACCGTGCTTCTGTTAGACCTGCACATTGCCTGAAATAAAATGATGTTATAATAATATGATACTTCACATTGTCTTAAAATGACGTTTTCCTTTGTATCTTTGTTTTGTTTGTTTAATGACTTGTGTTGACTGACTGTCGTAGAACCTTTGTCTTGTTTGTTTAATGGCTTGTGTTGACTGACTGTCGTAGAACCTTTGTCTTGTTTGTTTAATGGCTTGTGTTGACTGACTGTCGTAGAACTATACCGAGGTTGTGCTATAGAATATAAAAGGGGAGGTAATCACTTATGAGTAGGTTCATTTGTTATAAAAAGAATGAATTCGTGGAGAGGCTTTCTATGTTTTTCACTATACCCAAATGGGACTATTGGTAAACGGAACTAAAAGAATAATAATGCTAATGCGGAAAGCTGTGTGGGAATGCGTGTCGTCTGCAATATCAGTCAATATTATAATTACAATATTAAACTTAAACATGGGGGAAAACACAATCATCAATTAAGTTTTCAACCTTGAAATGAAAAGCAACGAAAACGAGCCCCAACCCGTATCCTCTACTTTCTAATTAGCTCAACGTTCATTATGGTCGCTTTATTTACTTCTCCTGAAGCTCAACTTTATCTCCTTTCACTTATGTAAATTAAAATATCATTTCTTTATTCAAATCACGTTCAACATAAACCTTGTAATATTTATATTTATGTAAGTATGACAAACTACTGTCTCCATGCAGTTTTTGCACTTTATATGCAGACATGTTATCCCCCCTCCCCCCTCATTGTTATGCACCTTAATTTGTTTCAATTAATGTCATTTAATAAGGAAATAATATAACAAAATTAAACAGACGGCAATTCTTAATCGGGAAACCAAAAATTTGATCCGAAAACCCCTAAAACTATATTACTTATTAAAAATGGCACTATATAGAAAGTATATTTTGTATTACACAAAAAGAACCACAACTTTGCATTAACCACACTAAACCACATATTATTTTTCTTTTAACATTCAAACTGTTTCTTTCTTTTATAAGAAAGATTAACCATGAAACATCAGAAATTGTTACAATTTGTATTTTTTTACAACTTACCACAACTCCTATGGCAATAATGATAACAAAGTATCCGGCCACCACGCCCAGATCTGCCCCGGTCAGGGAAAAATTATCTGTGTGAGGGTACTCCGCCTTAAACAAGGCAAGCCTTTCTTCTGATGTAGCTATTGACTCTGTGCAAAAATATTCCAGATTTCAGTTACCTTAAAAAAACAAAACAAATTGAAACCAGCTTACTCAACTTGTCTTGAATTATATTGAAATAAATTATATTCATATAACATGAAGGCCTATTATTCTACTTATTTTAAGCTCCGTTTTGAATAACTAACTCATTTTGACACACGTTTTAAACAACATCAGCTTTAGTGCTTGTATACAAATAATGCCGCTTTTTATGTTTTCTGAAGATGCTGCAATAATGTATTACATCAAACGAACGGTGGTTAAAATACACGCACTCTACATTTCGATGAGGTTAATAAAACCACTTTATTATATGAGCCGCGTCACGACAAAACCAACATAGTGGGTTTGCGACCAGCATCCGCGCAGACTGATCAGGATCCATGCTGTTCGCTGTCAGTTTCTCCACTTGTAATATAGTTGGTTAGCGAACAGCATGGATCCTAATCAGACTGCGCGGATGCGCAGGCTGGTCTGGATCCATGCTGGTCGCAAATCCACTATGTTTGTTTTGTCGTGACGCGGCTCATATACTTATACATAAAATATTGAGAAATATTGATGAAATAAAAAGTTATTTTTCCATATTCCGTATTTTCACAGTAAAAAAATATTTTTCACTGTAGTGAAACATATTTTCCGTATTTTCACTTGTGTCTTGCCGGACTTCATCTTCCAAATTTAGCCAATATACCAAATTCAAGTTATGAAATGTCAAAAAGAGAAAAATTTATATAAAAACAGACAATTCAAGTGTTTTTATCTAAATGCAGATTTTCTTGTCGTCTTCATGTATGAAATATTTATTTTCATATCACTCAATGAAAATAAATCCTGTATTTATTGAAAAACTTGAATATCCTCTATAAACCATACACAAAAGAGGCAAATATTGAGCTATGTTAAATATAGTATAATTGGTTAAATGAATGTGAACTTATTTATTTATTTATTTATTTATTTATTATTAATTTATCTATTTATTTGAGATTGAGATTTGTCAAATAAGAATTCACTGCTAATTTTAAAAAAAATCAGAATCTACGATGCACACTCGATGAAAGAGAAAATGAATAATTAGATTTAACATCAAATAAAAAATATAACTAACCTTGAAAATATAAAAGTACTCTTATCAGTGCATAAATTATATACATCACTGAAAAACGTAAAAAAATATTTCAAGGTATTAAGCAGACGCGTTTTTATTCATTTAAGCAGACGCGCTTTTAGTCATTGATATTTATTGAAGCATGAACTGTCGCGGTAACTAAGTTAAAATATCCACTTAGCGTGTATCAAATCATGTTATAAATTGGTAAACATTTTTTAGGCTCATATTTGAAATAATTAAATGCGGCTTTCATAACAAATGAACCCTAGCCCGGCTGAAACCGGAAGTGAAAACCTTTACAACCCGCATAGGGCCAAACCTGGGCAGGGGCTTTGGTCCCCGCCAACCGGGCCCCGGGTACTGTTTTGGGACTTGGTAGGCATTTTATACATATATTTTTGGGACTGGGGATCCCTTAAACCCCTTTAATGAAATTTTAAAAAAATTTTAAACGGTAACTTTAAAACGTTATGGGTTATTTAGACACACACTTCCACATAAAAATTTTTGAATAGAGCCCGATCCCAAAGACAGACGCTCTTTGTCGTATCAGGAAACTTTCCCAATCGTTTATTGGGAAAAAAACCCGCCCCTTACCGTTTTAAAATGCATGGGAAAAATCCAAACTTACAAAACCTATTTCAAACATCAAGCCCGGGTGGCAAAACCGAAAAGTCCCAAAACCCAATTTTTTTTGTATGCCCTGTTTGTGACCCGTAAATACGTTAAACGTAAATAATAAAAATTATGTATATATTTTGATGTTTAAATTAAAAAGTAAATTTTATTAAACAAAAAATTAAAAAAATTTCATTTAATCATACATACGTTTATTCTCCGAAATCCTCAATATTTATTAATGTTGACAGCCAAATATCTGTCACTAAAAATTTACATCCCGTTCAGAAAAAGGTACAAACACCAAACACGACAATTTCGTTATACAGGTAATTCTTTAAAGCAATCAACGTACAGCTAGGCTAGCTGTAGTGTTTAATATAGTTCACGGTTTACATACATTTACATATCATTAATCTATTAAGTTGGTTTACCACGTGAAAAAAATAATTATTTGTAAATATTGTCTTGTCTTCTATGTTTAATTTCTCACAACTGTCAATATATTAAATGTTATTTTATACCATTTTAAGTATAAAGTTAAACATAAAATTTTGCGAAGGTATATTTTGTAAACAAAGCATGCTCTATTTGACAAGAAGATTTGTTTACAAATACATAAAAAAGTAGGTCAATGTATTTTGGACAAAGACCGGTTATGAAAAGCCATGGCAGTATGTAAAAATGTTGTTGAATCTACACCCCACTAATTTTTGAAATGGACTTGAAGTACTTTATATGTGGAATGTCTAATGAACACATCTATTGATGTTTCTAAAATCATTTTTTATCATCCCAGGTTAAATGTTTGATATTCTGCTTTATCACATAAGCCGCGGCGCAGGAGTGTAATAAAGCCATTTAATAAAAACGATATTACACTAGTGTAATAACACTCTGACGTGACGTCATTTGCGCTATATAGAAACATAGCGTTAAAGCGCGCTAATGTTAGCGATACACTATGGGCGCGTCATTGAAAAATTACTCATTTTCACAGTTTACTGTTCTTAGTTTATATATGTGATAAAAAGAATATTATATTCGTGTAGATTCAATACTGAATTTATTGAACTCGTTGAATAAAACAATATTATGCTCGCCAGAGGCTCGCATAATATGATTTTATTCAACTCGTTCAATAAATTTAGTATTAAACTACACTCATTCAATATCCTCTATTTAACCGGTGCTAGGGAGCATGAGCGGCCGCATGTACTTTTCTGTACTGTCCACGAACATGTTAAATTAAAAAAAGTCTTTAATATTTTCAATTTTTCCGTTTTAAGCGTTTTAGGGAGAAAATCCCTTTTTTCTATCATATAATATTAGGGATATATCGACAAATGTGCTGGAGCAATGTACAATGCTTTTATCTGACCTTACATTGGCCTGTCAATGTACTGGTAACCAGGGAAACCATTAGCATTATAATCATTCAAAAATATTTCAGTCTTATTTGTGGAACGAGATTTATACACTAGAACCATCGGTCAGTAAACTTTATGACGGCTTGTTTAACAAGTTCGAGTTTAATTATCAAGATTTGAACCACGAATGTCCGACACTTTAACTTGAGAATATCCATACGATTACTCTTACCATTACACTGTATATATTATTTAATCAGAAGCAAATCAACTGTGTTAGTTAAAAGCTTGTTAAATTATAAAAAAAAATGATGTTATGTTTAGTAAATGTTATTAATCTGGAACAGAACAGAAAGTTATTCGTCTGTCTCGAACATTTATAGTTCATAGTTACATACAAAAACATTTCCTTATACATGGGCTAATGGGACACTCATACGTAAAACCAGGGTCTTTCTATTTGAAAGACCTTGGCAAAATATAGATTCAAATATTATTACATTGGACTCGAATCAAATTTCTTCTTTCTTTCCTTTAAATTAAAAAAAATATCCGTATAATAAACATTTACTATTGTATGAATTTAAGTGCATTTTAAATGGTCTAGTGCGTTCTTTCGACAATTGCATGCGCTTTTATAATAATTTGTAACGGTCTTCGAATGAATGACTCTTTGTATATTTAAGCAATTGTGTAAATTTGTTTTAGCGTGTCTGTGTATAAAAGTAATAGAAAGAGCATATCTGATTTTGTATGAGGGACGTGTTTTGGTGGGTTTTTTTCTCCTTTGTATCATAGGCAAAAATGAAAACACTTTCCTAGTAGTCACAATATGAAATCCAAGAAAAAAAGTAATCAGTCTACGAACATCTGTATATGGATTTCGTCACAATAAGTAAACTGCGGAAAAAATGTTGCCAATCAACGAGCATGCTTTATTTGTATGATAGTTTGGGGACCTTTCTGTTGTGGAGTGCAGGTATAAGTTACCCGCACTCCAGTTTCCACACTGTCTGTCGGGATATTTAATAGAATCTGATTTGTACACGGGGACATAGCTCCCGAGTATTACTAGTATTCAGATTGCCGAGAGTGTTTTGATATTCTTATTTTTTTAAATCATAGGCAAAAATAAAAAGACGTTGTCACAAAATGAACCCACTGAAACCTACCAGTTTAATGTTCGCGCATGCGTCAATTGTTTTTTCTTTGTTTTATTGTTTGTTTTTATTTGTTTGGGTGGCCACGAAATACTAAATTTACCAGAGCACAGTTCTGCCGCCACATCGTTTCTGGGCAGATTGTCCAGCAGTTTACCAATACAAATTGTCTTCATATTCTAAGGACTGATTACTTCAGTACATGCAAGAGCAGAGGTACAGTGCGAATGACCGTAGAAAGGATTTCATGATCAAGCACAACGAAAATATCTTGTACCGTCCAGGAATCGAACCAAAGTCGCCCGGTTCAGTCAAACGCTCCACCTATTGAGCTAACCGACCGGACGGCGTGTCATTAGCATGTACAATACAGTAGTTATTAAGTGTGTAACATTTTAAGTCAATGGTACCAGTTGCATTTAAGATATTGCCAAATTGCTATCCTATTCTCAAAGTGCTAAAACGGAAATAAGAGGGGCACAATTTTGTTATATGCCTTGAGATACTGTACTTTGTTTAAAGAAATGACAATAGTACAAAACCAATAGCCAAACATAACCTTTTCAATGTGCTGAACAGGAAAATAGGTCTGGTAACATTTAAGGTACGCAACTGTCATTTTGACATAAATATATGGAAAATAGGTGTAAACAGTGGAATAATAAAAGCAAATAACATTGTGTCAACACTAATTTATTGATTTATTATAGATACTTATCTTAAAACAATCATTATGCAAACATACAAAATCATATGTTTTTATACATAATAATTATGATGATAATAAAATACAGTTAATCTTGGATAAATTATGTCCAGGAAAACACTTATCATTTTTTTTACTCCAGCAACAAAAATTCAATAATTAATTTCCAACCCGAGCTAACGACTCAAGAGGAAAGTACCTTCGCTCAGCAGATAGTACAATTGTTAACTGTTTTTGTACAGTACAACTGTTAACTGTTATGAACAGTACAAATAATAACCTTTTTGTACAATACTGTCCAAGAATCATATTTGTTTCCAGTCTTTCCGAAAACTTTAATTTCAATCATTTGGAAAACAATGTTGTACTTTAAGGTCTGGTAGACAACATGATCCTTTTTCCAACCGTTTATGTTAAAAGAACAAAAGAAAAGTATTCTTGTTTAGTTATATCAAAGTCAATTGTTAATTACCAGATGTTGTTAAAATGATAGTTTCAGTTTGCTGGATCTTTCATTTAGCAGAACAAAACGACTCTAGCTATTTGTTGTAAACAAATCTCCAATGACATTTCCTAATAAGCTTCATTAAACTGGCCAGTGGTAAAACAAGCTATGTCGGCTGGAGGTTGTTCTTATCATTATTTAGAGTATGACAAACAAATTACAGGCTGTCCAGGACCTTCTGACAAAAAATTAGGGCAAATTTTAGGGCAATTTTTAAGAAATTTTAGGGCTAAAATTTAGGAATTTTAGGGTAAATGAAAGAAACTTTAGGGCTCAAATTTGGAATTTTATACTAAATTATGGCCTCAAAAGACCATGATATGGGCTCAATTTTGCATATTTGACACAAAAGTAACTCACAAATAATGCTCTAGTTCGGTTATAGCAAAGGTGTTACCAGTGTTCCATAGTCACCAGTGAATAAATTGATTCACTGGTCAACTGCCTTTAAAAAGAGCTGAAAAACTACATTAAAACATAACTAGAATGAAAAAATTTTCAAAGTTATAAGAATCCAGGAACAACCAATATTCAATTAGTTAAGCTATGATTAGCCAATAAAAATGCAACTTCCTTGGAAACTTTTTATCACAATTTTAAACAGGTGACTATTTTGATATAGTCAAAGTGGTACAATTTTCATTGTTCCATTTAAAACTAACAGTTTCTTATATTTTTCTGATAACATCTGACAATTAATCAAGTAAAGATATAATAAGCCCATAATAAATGGAAGAGGAAGTTATGCTTTAAATTTATTTTAGCTATAAATGCATTTCTTATTTGGTACATTTAAAACAAGTCTTGATCTTTCTTAAAAAACAATAAAAATGATATGACCCACTAGAGTCATTCCCAGGCATATTTAAACTTAAATTCAAACAGCAGGATATACACCTATGAAGAATTTGTTCAAGATAAATCAGGCTACTAAAAATTGTAGAAAATTTCATTGTTCAAGATAAATCAGGCTACTAAAAATTGTAGAAAATTTCATTGTTCAAGATAAATCAGGCTACTAAAAATTGTAGAAAATTTCACAACAGTGTCAGTTTTTTCAATGACTTTCAACAGTTTTTTTTTCCAGATTTTAAAAAAACTTACACTACATGTATATAACATATGTTCAATACATGTTAATGTGTACAAAAAGGGCAGCTGAAGGTGTCACTTCTGAGTATGCTAATTGGGTAGCAAAATGGTTAAAGCATTCAATCATTACTGCCAGTTTACCTTACCCATTTTATAATTACCATAGCAAATATGGAAACTTGTCTAGATCTGCCAGCTGGTATCACTTACATAAGATCTGTTCTACAGTCATCACTTGAAAATAACTTGATTACAAATTAAGACGTTATTAATAAGGACCCCTGCATAAAGTCTGGTGAAATTTAGTGGTGATTTGTGTAAATAGTTGCTTTAAATACACCTAAGACTGAGGTAAATGGTAAAACTCTGTAGCCAATAAAAATATGACTTCCTTGGAAATTTTTTATCACAATTTTAAACAAGTGACTATTTTGATATAGTCAAAGTGGTACAATTTTCATTGTTCCATTTAAAACAAACAGTTTCTTATTATTTTTCTGATAACATCTGACATCAAGTATGGCATTTCTGCAGGAATTGAAGTACAAATGTATATGCAACATGTGACTTATGCAATTTAGTCAGACATGATATCAACTCCACTGACTGCGTTTGAATTTAGGTTGTAGGTTTAGGTTTAGATTGAAACATGGTTGTTTCTGGATATGTTTATCACAAAGGATAAAAAAAATAGGAATTTAAGTGAAAAAATAGGGCATTTTTAGGAATTCCCTTTGAATTTTTCATTTTTTTAGGAATTTTAGCCAAACTGAAAAAAAATAGGATTTTTTAGGAATTTTAGGGACGCTGGACAGCCTGAAATTATATTGTTTTATCAGCATTTAAGAAAAAATATTACACATTTAAGGAGAACTATTAGAGAAAAGTTTATATTATATATTCTTTCTCGTGGTAAAACGTACGGTCTAAATATAACAAGCGATTGAAAGTTTAAACATATTTTATATAATGTTAAGCAGACCAAAACAACTAATTTCATATGGTCCATTCAAAGATTGTTCTTACTGAGTTCCATTAGGTTCTGCCAACTAGGTTTGAGCGCAGGTTAAGGTGTAAAACTTTAAATCAGTTTTCTTGTTGCATGGTAAAAAAAACTAGCTATGAATAAAGAAGCATATAAAGTGATGATTCTATATAGTTTGGTTATAAGTGTCAATAAGGCTGTTTGAAAACCTTAAAATAAAATGACCCTACAGCTCCCATGACACCTGAATATGCTTTTCAGTCTTTTCTTTAAAACAGTGTACTTTGTCTTAACAACTTCATTGCATATCATAATTATATGTTTCGGGGGAAAATAACATCATATATTAGTTACTACAAATTTCAAATGGTCAATCATAGCATCAATTCTCCTTATCATTTACATGAACTTTCAAGGTAAAATCTGTACAGTAAATAATAAAGACAAATGCAAATCCTAAAGTAAATCATGTACACAAATATAGAAATCATATTCATGTAGTAAAACTTATAATAAACACACATATAACTATTATAGATAGTAGCATACAAATACAAAACTGAGAGTAAATCATGTACATAATATATAAGTGTTAAAGTAAAATTATGTACACAAATACAAATCTTATACAATGTAGCAGATAATATGTAGTAACTCAAATACAAATCTTAAAGAAAATCAAGCAAACAACTACACATCTTCTAAAAATCCTGTACACAATACAAATCTTATACAATGTAGCAGATAATATGTAGCAACTCAAATACAAATTTTGAAGAAAATCAAGCAAACAACTACACATCTTCTATAAATCCTGTACACAAATACAAATCTTATACAATGTAGCAGATAAAATGTACACAAATACAAATATTGTTGAAAATTATGTACACAAATACAAATCTTATACAATGTAGCAGATAATATGTAGTAACTCAAATACAAATCTTAAAGAAAATCAAGCAAATAACTAGACATCTTCTATAAATCATGTACACAATACAAATCTTATACAATGTTGCAGATAATATGTACACAAATACAAATATTGTTGAAAATTATGTACACAAATACAAATCTTATACAATGTAGCAGATAATATGAAGTAACTCAAATACAAATCTTAAAGAAAATCAAGCAAACAACTACACATCTTCTATAAATCCTGTACACAATACAAATCTTATACAATGTAGCAGATAATATGTACACAAATACAAATATTGTTGAAAATTATGTACACAAATACAAATCTTCTACAATGTAGCAGATAATATGTAGTAACTCAAATACAAATCTTAAAGAAAATCAAGCAAACAACTACACATCTTCTATAAATCATGTACACAATACAAATCTTATACAATGTAGCAGATAATATGTACACAAATACAAATATTGTTGAAAATTATGTACACAAATACAAATCTTATACAAAGTAGCAGATAATATGTAGTAACTAAAATACAAATCTTAAAGAAAATCAAGCAAACAACTACACATCTTCTATAAATCCTGTACACAAATACAAATCTTATACAATGTAGCAGATAATATGTACACAAATACAAATATTGTTGATAATTATGTACACAAATACAAATCTTATACAATGTAGCAGATAATATGTAGTAACTTAAATACAAATCTTAAAGAAAATCAAGCAAACAACTACACATCTTCCATAAATCATGTACACAAATACAAATCTTATACAATGTAGCAGATAATATGAAGTAACTCAAATACAAATCTTAAAGAAAATCAAGCAAACAACTACACATCTTCTATAAATCATGCACACAATACAAATCTTATACAATGTAGCAGATCAAATGTAGTTACTCAAATACAAATCTTAAAGAAAATCAAGCAAACAACTACACATCTTCTATAAATCATGTACACAATACAAATCTTATACAATGTAGCAGATAATATGTACACAAATACAAATATTGTTGAAAATTATGTACACAATACAAATATTACATTTATCTATGTACACTAATACAAATATTGCATTAAACTATGCCTACAAATATAAATCTTGTAATAAATCATGTATCAAATGCAAATCTTATACAATATTAGAGCTAAAACATATCATTGACATGACATGGTGACAGTACGTTTCTAAGGAATTAGTTTTCAAAAATTCATTTTTCATTTTTGTCATTATATGATTTATGCATAAGACTAGATCTGTGCTAATAATTTGTTTAAGGCCACCTTAAGATTTTTTTCGTGAGACTTTTTGTTAAAATCAACTTTTTTGTTGAAGAGGTGATGTTGTTTAAAGAGCAACAACAAATAAAAGTGCCAAAACCAAATAAAAGTGCCAATAAAAGTACCAACAATAAAACTGTCCTCTGTTTAGATAAAGATATGGTTTCATGTGTCATAGTGTGTCATAGTGGAATGTTTTAGCGCTTGTCACGTTTTCATTCATTTTAGGATTTTTTAAAAAGACAAATGCAGAACTGAACCACATGCATGAGCATTACTTTTGTATAGGTCTAGTAGACAGTACAAGCCTTGTACCTTGCAAGTCATAAAAATGAACTATAAATGTGTTGTAACGCCACGAATGCCCCCACATGCAGCCAGATTTTCAAATGTTATAATAATATTTTTTTTCAAATTTGTTTGCAAAACCATTTTATTTCATTCTTAGTTCTATTCAATGTCAACACAAACCCTTTTATACACAGTTCTATTAAGTGTTAATCTACCTTTTGCAAATTACATATTGCATATTTGTAGCAGAGATAATGATAAGATATTGTGATTTTTTCAAGTTCAAGGGGTGCTACTGTCAAAAACACCGTACCATGACCAAATCATAATTTGGCTTGTATTTTCTGGTAAAATACCAGTGTAACGATGTTGGTAGAACGTCATAATGAGCATGATAATATGCAAATACTTAAGTTGTTGAATGGTGGCCAGTGCGGGGGAATGTAGACAACTGCCAGACCGGAGTTGCCCTACCCACAGATTTCCCAGGCCAAGTCTCGGGACGAGACTTCTCGGAGGGGAAAGTAATGTAACGACGTTGGTAGAACGTCATAATGAGCATGATAATATGCAAATACTTAAGTTGTTGAATTAATAGAAGGGAATAGTTCCCGTATATAAGGACACAAACCACTCTCGGTGGTGAGCTAGCTTTTCACCGACAGGGTTTGTGTGCCTTAAAAACGTTACACCAGCACATGCAATGTCAACCTCAGACATGCATTCTACAAACGTTAGAGCATTTAAACGGAAAATTTCTTTTTCTTTCTTAGTTCAGAAATGCGATTTCAACATTATACATACATAACTTAAAAATGTTTTTTCCAACTTTCAAGAGGGATATTGACCAAAATCATGGAACTATGACCAAATACAGACTTGACCTGCTTATTCCTGTGATTATCTGTAAGTCAAATTTGAGTTGAATGTGACCAACTGTTTGGGAAAATTAATGAACAGAAATTGACAACTTCTTTTTTCCCCAAAAAGTTCAAGGGGCATAACTCTGTCAAAAACTATCGAACCAAATACGAAATTGACCTGAGTATACTTATATCATGTCAATATGTTAAATTTGGGTTCAATGTGTACATAATAAACAAAAACTGAAAAGTTAAAGTGGCATATCTCTGCCAAAAATCATTCAACCGTAATAAACAGTGAAACAAGCAAAATTGTGACATTTGACCTTAAAGGTCAAGGTCATTTATGAACGAAGGTTAGGCTAGTCTACTGAAAGGTTTTGTATGAGTGGTTGTTGTGGCCAAGTATGAAGACTGACAATACACTAAGAACTTAAAAAGTTCTGATCAAGGTACAAGTTTTTGGACGGCAACGCCAACATGACTGTAACAGTTCCTCCTTTTTCTAAAAAAAAAGTTGAGTTAAAACATATAAGAAAACAATACTTTTGTAATTTTGAATAGAAACACAACATGATAAGCTGTTGTATAATACTAGTCACATAAAAAAAACTTCAACATATAAATGAAAATTAATCTTAATTCACTTTGACAAAATATTTTTATATACATGTATTTAAGCTATTTGTAATTATAACACTGATTTTTTTCCATTAACAACTGATAAGCATTAACTATGATTTCAAAGATAACACAAAAATATAACTTTTCACATTTAAGTGGACATTCATGTACATTTTTTAAATGACAGTGACATAATTTTTTTAATTGTCAATTTGAGCTGAAATGACCGTATATTTTTAAAATAAAACTTACTCAATAACTCACTACATACACTCGGTTGGGCAAAATGGTTTTTTTTTAACAATCTAACTTAAAACTATTTTTTGTACAAATATTGACTAGCAGTTCTATATAACATAAATGTATATTTACATATTATACATGAATATAAATAATGCACATACTATACAGTAAAAAATCTATACAAATATATATGTATACATTCACTAAATAAATTTCATGCCTTGAATTGTCTGAGTTGTATATCCATGTTTTAAACAATACAATGACTGCAACTCTCTGGCAATAACTAAGTGTCAGGTACTCATTTAGTTTAACTATTAACTAATCAACTCATAATTGGCTGGAGTCCTAAGTTTGGAAGAGTTATGTTGATATATGCTGTTATATATTTTATAAATAGGCGTATCTTTAAACAGTTGCTGGACGTCATTACACTAGGTGACTTCAGTATTTGTAATTTCATGCAAAATTTCTCCATACATGTACTGTTCATGAATCCGAGGTGACACATTATGTTAGTTTAGGACCCATTTTGTAGTCTATGAATTGTTCATATCATAATTACAGAAAATTCCACATGAATGTCAGTTCTTGGATTAATTGAAGTCTCTTGTGAACCTGCCCATTTCTTGGAAGAAGGAATACACATAATGCTGAAAATACAAAACAAATCAAAGTTTTAAAATAACAATCTTACAATAACCAATGTCAGAAGCATTTTGAGTTGACATACTTATTATCAGGTCTCTCACATATATTTAGAAAGTTGTAAGACATTATAATGCTCTAAAACATGTTTATATTCTGTGAATTTGGTAAAGATTTCGTAGCTTATTTTTGTTATTTTTGTGCAAATAGTTTCTGTAATGTCACATTGAAAGAACAGAGTTTCTTTTTTTCAATTCCATGTACATATGTTTATAAATAGATAAAATAAGAACCCCTAAAGAAAGTCCAACACGGCATAATTGAAAATGTGTCAGGCTCGGTTTGATTGAGCCTGTTCATGGACGGTACTGTAAAGTGCAAACTACCGTCCACACCCCTAGCAGCGGCTTAAGCAGAATGAAACATTTAACATGAAATAGTACAATTTTGAGTTTGTGATATCAAAATTTTCATCATTCAGAGAAAATCTATTACAGCAGTATCTAGGGAGAATTGTGACAAGTTTTGAAAAGTCCAAATTTTATATTAGCCATATTACATGAAAAACAAGAGGGCCACGATGGCCCTAATATCGCTCACCTGAAAATTAATATTTTTATTGACAACAAACAAGTAGTATTGTAATCTAGAAATAAAGCAAATATATATTGAATCTAAACTTGAAGTGATATCACAAAGTTCATATTTATATCTGAAATAGTGCATCATCATCACAGTGTAAAAACAATACTGGTTGCCACTACTAAGGGACAACAATCACTGGTTGCTATGAGAAGTCAGTGCTTGGGAGAGGTCTATCAGATGTACTGCGAATTCACTTATATTCGTGGGCATGAAATTTCGTGGTTTTATCAAAACGGGCATTTTTGTGGGTTCTTAAATTCTTGGATTTATGATTTTTTGTATCATGCCAGAAACCATATCTATATTACCCCATGTTGGCCTACTTTGACTCCATACCTATAATTTGATTATTTGTTGTTGAGACATTATACAAATACAATAATGTACCCCTTAAATTTTAATAACAAAATTTGTGAGATAAATTGTAAATTACACTTTTTAATATGCATGATATTGTATTTTCTATCATCTGTAAATGAGTACATCTTGATGTGTGGAGCTTTAATTGTTAATTATTAAGTAGTGTGTCATGTAATAGCAGTATTGAGATACTGTACTTATAGTTACCTCCCTTTGACTAGAGATTTCCATTATGACTGCATATGAACTTTGGTGATTTTGCTTAATTTTATTGTGTGAGATGTTTTTTTATTACATTTTGTTGGAAAACAAGAGCTGTTGATAGATATGATATTCGAAATATTCAATTAGGTTTCAAAAATCCTTATATTTTGTTGTTTTTTGTTCATAATTTATTGTTATACCTATTGTGATATAGGCTTTACAGGGGCAGCAATTTTACAGCTTTTTTGTTATTTTGTGAAATTTGATAGGTTTTTACCTGTCAAGTATAGATAGATGTTTACTATAAGAATTGTTTTAAATACATTGAGTGGTCAAGTAATATTTGATTCAAGGTGGTAATTGAATACAAATAGCTCATTTCTATGGCATTTAACTTTCTTTTCTGATTAGTGTGTGTAGGAAAAAATGTCACTTCTTCTGTATTATTTGGTGGAATTTGATGATTATTTTACTAAAATGTAGCAAATATATGAAGGGTTATATTTATGTATTGATATTGAATTAAATTTGCTAATTCATGTGTTACCAAAACATTAACAATAGCTGATTTTTTTAATTAAGTGAATTATGGAGTAGATTAAATTGAATGATTATAGAACAATACCATAGAACTACAGCATTTGATAGGTATATTAGGAAAATTGATGTATCATTTTTATTTTCTTAGGGATTTTAATGAGGTATTTGTCTTTAAGATGATAAAGGTTAGTTAGTTAGACTAAAGTATTACTTTATGTAGGTATTCTTATTTAAATCAAAGCAAAAGAAATTTTGTAACACTGGGTTTATTCTGTTAATAATATATAGAGGAAGTTGGCAGTACTTAGGTACATTTTAGATATTTAATGAAGTATGATGGGTTTGTTTTCAGATATTATTGGGAATAGATTATCCTACCCTAATGTTATGGAGTTTCTAATGATTCATATAATTTGGTATTGTCTGATAATAGTAAGTGCACCAAAAGCTTGCAAGCTGGGGTGTACCATCCTTAAATTAATAATTAATAGTTTTAAGTTGATTTCTGTATAATATCAATGTTTTTATAGTTAAAGACATATCTGGTGTCATTAATCATACGGTAATTTAGTATAGAGGTAATCACATATACCAGATCGTATGAGAGTGCTATAAATAGAGGGATAATTAATTAATTGAATTTGATCTGTTACTTTGCATTCTAAAATAAACATTTTCCAAGTCTATTTATTTAAAAGCGAGTTTACAATACATGACCGACTAAATCCAAGATCTGCTGTCTGAATCCTAGATATCAATTTGCTTTTTCTTTGGCATTCAAATTTAGAGTCAATATTACCTCACTCTGCACTGACAACACCTTAAATGTACTGGCCTAAGATTTAAGGAATAAGGTTTGTCAGGGCTTATGATCTAATCTACTGTGGTGATTGTAGAGTTATGGGAGTAATGTGTAGGCGGAACAGCCACAACCAAAGTTTAAGTGTGTTAACTTTTTGGGCTGCCATCAACTCAAGTCTGCCATTTCTTAATTATTTGGGTGTGTGTTATAGAATATACCTCAGTCGGTGATTAAATAAACTTCGCTTTGAGTTAAAGTCTCGACTGACTAAGACCGCCACTCAGCATAATGCATATATTTTACAGGCCACTGTCCTTTGCCAGTAGGTCAGTACTGGCTCAAGAAGGGAGGTCGGCGGGTCCTTAATCTTGGATTTAGCAAAGCAGCATGCTCCAAAATTTGTACTTTCCAGACTTCAATTAAGGTGTCATTAATGGTGGAACAAATATGATAGATGGGGGTATAAAGACCCAGACACTCCCAGCAAATTAAAAGTTCCATAAATTTGATTGTATTTTCATACTTGACCTGTATATGATTTACTTGACCTCTTACGCTTGGGATGTGTATAGATTTACTGACAACACGAGAGGGATTAATATAGTGACACATTTAATATTTGTACATATTTTCCAAAAACCGTCCTGACCTTTACGTTTGTAATTTTGCTTTAAGCAAAATTTATCAACACTGCTTTATAAATATTACAGGGATTGTTAAATGACCCTTTTTTTACAATTATGTTACTTGAGTTTAAGTAAATTGTACCATACATCTCCGAAGCCTGTGAAATATTGAACCCTGTTTAGTATTACAAAGTAACATGAACCATTTAATTTAAAATACTGAATTAACATGTCTTCTGTTTATCACTAATTAAGTCAATAAAGAAAACAGAAACAGAGCATTTAACTTGTTTCTAGTAATTTTATTACAGCTGTATTTGCGGTTCCTTAAAATACAAGAGTCAGATTACTGTAAAAGGGGTCAATTTCCATTAAAGAAATATCGTAAATCTATAAAATTATGAATATAAGGATTTATAACACAAACTAAGGATCATTCCATTGAAGTTCAGTTCAAATCCATCAAGGTGATTCTCGTTTAAAGCAAAAGTGGACAACAAGACACTAGTATGCCAAAAGCTCACCACTGAGCAGAGTGCCCAAGACAAGTGTGCTAAAATATAGATATAGTATTAATGTTAAATTTTTGTTTAATGTTATTGTAATTAAACTTTTATGTAAATTCTAAGTAGAACTAGAAATGTGTCCATAGGACACAGGTGCCCCCCCCCCCACACGCTACTGTTATGTCAATCTTATGACTCTAGGTCAAATATTTTTTGGACGACATGTGCCACAAGTTGAAAACTAAAAACCTTTTACTAAGTAAAAGGCAAGAACTTAACAAATACTGAAAAAATCCACAAGCAAACCCCAAGGTGCACAAGTACACATGCTGACCAACATTCTTGTAAACTTTCAGGCCTACAAGTCAAATACTTTTAGAACTATGCATGAACAAGTTGAAAAATTGCAAATTTATACTACTGTAAGTCAAGGGCAATTACTCTAACAAAACTGAAAAAATCCACATGCAAAGTACCAGGTGCATAGCTTCACCGTGATGTTGATCATTATTCCTGTAATTTAGTGATGATGATCATTATTCCTGTAAAGTTGGTTGATTCTAACTCAAACACTCAAGGAAAAAATAACACAACATAATGAAATGGATTTTCCTAAATCAAGGGCAATAACTATAAATACTGGATAAATCCACAAGCAAAACCCAAGGTGCACAACTACATATGCTGAGCAACATTCCCGTAAGGTTTCATGACTCTTTGTCAAATCCTTTTTGAGTTACATGCGACACAAATTGAACATTGCAAATTTAAACCAAGTCAAGGGCAATAACTCTTAAAATACTAAATAAATCCAGACGAAAATACCAAGGTGCATAACTACACATGCTGATCAACATTCCTGTAAAGTGTCATGATTCTAGGTCAAATCCTTTTTTCAGAGTTACAAGTGACACAAGTTTAAAATTGCAAATTTTTACCAAGTCAAGGGCAATAACTCTTAAAATACTGAATAAATCCACGCAAAAATACCCAGGTGCACAACTGCACATGCTGATCAACATTCCTGTTAAAATCATGACTCTAGGTCAAATACTTTTGAGTTACATGCGACAAAAAAGAGAACGGACGGACGGATAGACAAAAAGACGGATGGACGGACAAGGGTAAATCTAAATGACCCCCCTAAATTCGGGGCACAAAAAGGCGCATAATTCTTTCAAAATGTTTGACAGAGTCACTTCCTCCTGTGTACAAGTTGGGAGAATGATGGTTAAAACAAGTGTGCAAAGTTTTAAAGACATATGTCAATGGACTTTGAAAATATTTAAGGTGGTACGCAAACTTTGATGTAAATTCTAAGTCTAAAAGGGGGCATAATTCTGTCAAAAAGCTTGATTGAGTTACCTCCTCTAGTGTACATATTGGGGGCTTAATTGTGAACAAGTGTGCAAAATTTCAAAGCTATTTGTCAATGAACTTTGACAATATTTGAGGTGTACACAAACATTTATGTAATTTCTAATTAGAAAAATGGGCATTATTCTGTCAAAATGCTTGACAGAGTGACTACCTCCTGTTTACAGATTGGGGGCATGATGGTTAACAAGTGTGCAAAGTTTCAAAGCCATATGTCAATGGACTATGAAAATATTTGAGGTGGTATGCAAACTTTAATGTACATTTTAAGTCGAAAAGGGGGCATAATTCTATAAAAAAAAGCTTGATAGAGTTACCTCCTCTGGTGTACAGATTGGGGGCTTGATTGTGAACACGTGTGCAAAGTTTCGAAGCCATATGTCAATGGACTTTGAAAATATTTGAGGTGGTATGCAAACTTTAATGTAAATTTTAAGTCGAAAAAGGGGGCATAATTCTATCAAAAAGCTTGATAGAGTTACCTCCTCTGGTGTACAGATTGGGGGCTTGATTGTGAACACGTGTGCAAAGTTTCGAAGCCATATATGTCAATGGACTTTGAAAATATTTGAGGTGGTACGCAAACATGAACGTAAATTCTAAGTAGAAAAGGGAGCATATTTTTGCCAAACTACTTGATAGAGCTACCTCCTCTTATTTACAGGTTGGGGCAGAATGGTGAACACGTGTGCAAACTTTAGCATAAGTGGTTATGCCGACGCAGAATGGTGAACACGTGTGCAAACTTTAGCATTTATAAGTGGTTATGCCGACGCAGAATGGTGAACACGTGTGCAAACTTTAGCATTTATAAGTGGTTATGCCGACGCAGAATGGTGAACACGTGTGCAAACTTTAGCATTTATAAGTGGTTATGCCGACGCAGAATGGTGAACACGTGTGCAAACTTTAGCATTTATAAGTGGTTATGCCGACGCAGAATGGTGAACACGTGTGCAAACTTTAGCATAAGTGGTTATGCCGACGCAGACCCCAAGTTCTTGGTACTAGGATAAATCTTCTTCTTCAAATACTCATGCTACGAGTTGCCCAAAAGGTAACAAGTTGACCAAGGCTGATTTTGCATGACATGCTTTATAGTAATGCTAATATTGCTTCCAGGCCCAGGAGCATCAATGTATATGCCACATATTACTGTTATAAAGTGCATGTAAAGAAATAAACAACACTTACATCTAAAATTAATCCACATTTGTTGTCCCAGTAAGAAAATCCTCAGTTTCCATTCACATCACATTGTTATGAACAGCAAAGTATTGATTAAATGTCAGACTTAAAATAAGAAATGATGTCTATTTCACCTGTCACTTGTCTCATAATCTATTTATAAATTGTTTCTCCCAAGTTCATTTAAGGTTACTCAGTACTTGTTGTTGTTCTTTTAAACCCAAACGCATACTCTCCAGACTCCAAAGTGTCATCATAGGTGACCACAAAATTGTCTGATTGTTTTATAAATGTTTTAAAGTTTTCAAATTCTGTTTCTGGTTTTATATCACAACCTGCTATATATACTGTCACTGTATGTGGTAATTTGTTTATAACAGTAATGAGATCATGTAACACTGAACAAGACATTGTTATATCCCGCAAGAGAACACGTTCAATATTGATCATTTGAGGTGACAGTGTTAATGATCTTTCACCTAGATTCATTCTCAACAACAAAACATCTTTCACATGATATAACAATGATAATGTTTGTAACATTGTTTCTATGTCACTGGAAGATTTTAGATAACCACACAAAAATGTTTGTAGTTTACCGGCTGCTGGTAGTTGACTGAGACAAGATGACACAACACCAGGATTATATAATTCACCTACCTCACAAACCTCTAACAACGATACATCCACGTTTAATTGTGACACACTTATATTGTACAATCCTAAACATCTTAGTTGTGAATGTTGAGACAGGTCAAGGTTGAATCCCCTACATGAAGTACTATGATCACTACAGTATAAATTGCTCAATGATATTTCTTTCATTGATTTTTTACTAGTGAGGAAATTTAACAATGTCTCCATTACCTCGTGGGTCATAGTGAAACAGTCTATACATAAACACTCCAGGTGTTGTAATTTTACCAGTTGTCCATTTATCTCTGCAGACAGCAGGCAATATTTTCCTACAAATTCATGATTTTCCCATTTACTTGATCTCACAGTTAAACATTTCAAAGGCTTCAATAACAAGCTCATTATTTCCTCTTCTACAATTTCACCAATATAGTATAATTTCTCTATATGTGGAAGGTCAGAGAGTATAAACAAACTGATAATTTTTTGTAGACTACAAACACCTTTATTTTCTATCATTATTGATTTTATGTTTTCTTTATTTTGGTGACACAGATGTTGTAATTGTTTGAAGTAGTTTTCTTGTTTACATTTTTCATTAATGAAGAAATCTTGTAAACACAATTTTAGGTCTTTGTTTTCCTGGCTTTCTTTGGAACAAGAAATGTACATGTCTTGTGTGTCTTGTAATGGCTTAATGTACATTTCTTCATAACCTGTCAAAGTTCTGTATTTGCTTGTTTTTTCATCATTGTTTATCACAGGCATCAAATCACTTGATATTGTAGACATTAATTTAGGGTTCATGTTAATAATAAAGACAAACACTTTTGACATGTCTAGAATATTTTGTAAACAGTTGCACTCTTCAAAAATGATTTGTTGAACTTCACTTGTATTTTGAAAACTTATAAATATTGCTGAAAAGTATTCCTGCACTGTTTTATGTGAAAATGAGATTTTAGAATTTTCATTTATTAATGTTTTTACTTTACTTTCTGATAATATTCCTGATAGACAGCTTGATTTCAAATCTTCTTGGTTAAGATATTTTTCTGCAACATTTTCATCAAAAACTAATGTGTGCTCTTTTTTCTTACTGAATAATGTATTAAAAGCTAGTTTCCCAATGGTCACCAGAAACGTGTAGTAACGACAGAAATGTTGATGTTTTCTGAAACATTCTGGAACATTACTAGGGGATGTTTCACATGATGAATGAAACATTCCATGTAACTTTTCTGTTCTAGATAGAAGGAGCTGTATAATGCCTGTATATAATTCTACTGCGGAATTTCCTATTGGAATTTTTGCAATCCATAAACATATAAGATATAGCAACAGGAGAGGGGTGGATTCCATATCATCAAGGTCATGGTTTCTAATTTCCTCTTCAAATCTACAAACTTCATTGATCAGTTTTTCTTCTTCAATGTTGCCTTTCAATATTTTCATTGCGTTTAGGTTAAACTGCCTTACATTTTGTTTATCTAGTTTAACTAGCTCCACTGTTTTGTCTACTTGATTAGTCTTCAAGTTTGAGACTCCAAGCTTCCATGGCCGGGTCGTTGTTAGGATTACACACTTTTCACGTGCATACCGATGCGGAATACTTTTTGGAAGTCTTGAACAATCGTTGTCAGGATGAAACCATTCATCAAGTCCATCTAGTAAAACAAGACATTTTTCATTGCGTAAAATGTCATTTAAAAGAGTTTTTGGTATTTCAGATTTACAACGAAGATTATTTATGATTTGGCTGTTCAATCATGTTGTCAACATCACATTCTGTATCTACGTCTCTCAATAGCACTAGAAATAAAAACTCAAAGCCAGATATTGCCTCCAATTCTTCTTTTTTAAAATGGTTATAATTTTCATCCATTTTATGAGATTGACACCATGTTATAGCGAGATATTTTGAAAATGCTGTTTTCCCAAATCCAGCGACCGCTGATAAATATATTTCCCTTGGAACTTTTCTACCCGATTTAAACAGGTCCTGTAACGACTTGACTCTAGTTGTTTCTTTCCTTCCACCTGGAAGATTCGTCTGTATGTCAATTTCTGGCATAATGTAGAACCCAGCTAGAGGGGTATGGAAATCATCTGTGAGTGGTGAAAGTGGAACTGTACTCTGATAGGTGTTGTACCATGCTATAAGTTCATCCTTCAGATCTGAAATAGAAATAATTGACATATTAGTATTGTTCATTCAGGTGATGAAATAAAAACAAACAAACACTGATATGATTAATTAATTATAAAGGTGTCAGTGTGTACATATATATCGTAATACATGCATATAAAATGCAATTAGCCTCACTAAAAAGAAAAGCCAACAAAAATCGTTCAGAAGCAAAATTTCAAAAAAGTTGTGTTTTTTTTAATTATTCCTTAAAATTACTTTATATTAGTTTCTAATAGAAATAGGACATACAAAAATGTTGAAATTGATACCAATTGTATTCGTCTGCATTTTTTAACTATTAAAAAAAGCAGACGAACACACTTTTTAATAATTTCACGGATTTATATAAATCCTTGATAATTTGTAGGAAATATTTTACTGAAAATCATACAAAATGTCTCAAATATACCTCTTTTACTGTTTCACTGAGCATCTCACTTCATATTTTACTCTATGCAATTTTTCTATAACAAAAAGTCAACTTTTGGTTGCCTCGGTCGTTACTAAATTTGAAATGCACTGACAACTGTAATGAACATTAAACTATAAATAGTAACCAGGTGTCATGGACTGGCAAAATATATCTATGGAGCGCCATAACTGCCTTATAGCCTGGGCACGGTACTTAACATTTATCAAAAAAATATATAATAATTATATAAAAATCATACATGAATGAGATTTCTCTTCTTTTTAATAAGTGATCCTTTTCCAAAACTGTCGAATTCTATTTCAAGATACATGTATTCAATAAAATTGTCTTTTATTTTTAAAACTATTTCTATTGTCAGCCATTTTGGCAATCGGAACATCCTCGGCTATAATCAATTATAACCTCGGAGTAAATTCGGATTGAAAGTAGTTATACCACGTTGTTTCAGATGTAAACAGAAACAGAGAGTGTTATCTTCATATTCTCTCTATTTTGACATCCAAAGAAAAATATAGTTTGTTTCGGTACAATAATGATTGAAAATATGTTTGAAAGCCATTTTGAATTTCAAAATGCCCACTGGGGTACAATTTAAACAAATCCGACTAAATGTCAACAGGTTGGTATTTTGTACTTTCGGTTTCTACAATCATAATAATAAATATATAAATAATGTATTGTTTGCATTTTGTTTCTATGAATTCACATATTTTAGGTGGACTTTTACTTAAGCTAGTGCTAGGGGCCTGCAATATTTTCAATTTTTGGGCCGTTTTTGGGGTTTTCTTTAGGGTTCTTTTTTCTCTCTTTTTACTCGATTTTGGGAAAAATTTTGTAAAAAAACCCCGGGGGACCCATTAAAAAATTTTTAAAATTTTAAATGTTTTTTTCGAAGAAAGAACAAAATGAGTTTTCCGTTCTGTGTATTCTACAATTGTTTTTCGAGGTTTACCCAAAGATTAACTTTTGCGTTTCCCCTTTGGGGGGGATTTCAGAGGTTACCCCGGGGCATCAGGGGGGTTCTTCCCAAAAAGGGCAAGATAAAACCAAGAGGGGTTTAAAAAATTTTAAAATTTAATGTGAAAAAAAATCCAAAAACAGTTAACGGGACTATAAAATTCAAGTTTTTACGAAAAAAGGGAATTTTCCCTATATTGGTTTTAATTACTTTTAGTAAAAAATTTAAAGGGATAGGGAAAGTCAAATATAAAGTTTTAACCCAAAGTTTTTTCTCCCCGAATTTTATTTTCAAAAAAATTTGGGAATTTATTGGCGTTGCGGGTGTTAGTTTTATTTTTGACATTTTTAAAAATTAATACCCCATTGCCCCCATTTTTTAAATTTTTCAAACGGGAAAGACGAGGCTTTTAAAAATTTGATATTACACGGGTTTTTGGTATTTACAAGGGCGGCCATCCGTCTATATAAAAAAAAAGGGGAAAAATTTTAAAAAGTCTAAAACCCTGATTTCATGGGGGAAAACCCGAGTTTTTATACATACTTTTAAATTTAGGTGGATCTTTTAGTTAAATTTGCCTGATTTGAAAAATTTAAAAAATTTACTGTTGTTTTTGGGGTTGTTGGTTGATGTTTTTGGGTAAAATTTGCTTTTTAAATTTAGTTTTATTTTTCTTTTTCTTTTTTTATTTTGTGCTTTTTTTTTTTTGATAAAATGGCAGGGGGGTCATTTTTATCCCATGGTTCATGCCATTTTGTTTAAGGTTTGATGTATTTTTTGATAGTTTTGTTTAAATTGGTTCCCGAGAAAGGGTTTTCCCGGGCTTTTAATCGGTTATCTTTTTGGTTAATTGTGGTAGATAGTGATTTTTAACTTTTTTAGATTGTTGCTGTGATTTTAAATATTGGTTCTTTTTTCTGTATATTTTTCCCAAATGCCTCCCCTTTCACCAAAACAAAGCTTAAGATTAAAAAAAACCCCATGACCATAAAGAAAAACAATTCCCATATCAAAACCCCCTTTCACTTTTATATTAAAAGGGACATCCCATCTTTTTTTAAAATTTCGATCACCTTTTTAAAAAATTTTTCAGCAAACATTATGTTTTATAACATCACCATCTATTCAAAACCGGACATCACCATATATGAAAACGATAGCACCATTATCCAAACGACAGCACCATATAACGATATATATATCACCATACGACCATAACGACATCATACATTAACAAAATCACAACATATTATCACTTTAGAATATGTATATAGGAGGCGGCTAGGGCGTTCCATAAATTTTTTATCTTTTTTGGAGGTTAGAAAGAATCTCGGCCGTGTATAATCTGGTTACGGTGACACAAAAGGGAAATGTGTGTGCGTTTTTTTATCTCATGAGCACCAGACACGATGTTGTGGCCACGAACTACTTACTCGTGGCCACTAGTTACTTAGTCGTAGGCAGGAGATAATTTAGTCGAGGGAACGTGATACTATGTCGTGGCCACGAGTTACTAAGTCTTTTTTTTACGGATAATTAAGTCGTGCGCACACGAGATAAATCAAAGCACAGAAGGCGCTGAATTTGTTTGGGTCTCAGAATGTAAGAAAGGTACAGGTTGTGAGATTATATGTATAGTGCCACCAATGCTTACCAGCGTTTAATTGTAGTTAAATTGGCTATTAAGACTGATTGCAACACTGATATTCAATCCAATGTTTATTTGACTTAAACAATTTGAAAAAAAAAATGCAGTTGCCTTTACTGGGATTTGAAACTCCCAGGCCACTCGCTTCCTAAGCTGAGCGTGAAAACCCTTCAGCCACGGTGAATTTATATGTGAAACGGCATGAAGAAAACCATTATTATTCGATCTAAAATTAGGGCTTGTAACGGACTTTTACTGTTGTTTAACACAGATGTAAATAATCCTGGAGCTTACTATAAGCATGTATATTTATGAAGAATCAAAGGGCTGCAAAGTTCTGTGGTATTTTCTGATCTTTGCAATCTAAACTCGTACTGTATATCTGTATGTATTTTCTATGGAAAACAGAATTAATGCATTTATTCCATCTTGCTTTATGATATCGGAACTTACATTATGCTTGCTTCTATACTTCTTTATGACAATGAAAACCTGCGTTTGCTGAATTCAATCATGCCTTATGATTACTGAATGCACTTTCAATGTAATTGCAACCTTGTGTGTTCCCTACTAAAACATCAAACTCACATATTTTAATATGCTATAATGTTTAATTGCATCTTTTTTTAAGGGCAACGTATTTTTTTTTGGGTGTTTAAGAAACATTCTTTTTAACATATATTAACAGGGTATTTGTATTTTTAAATTTGTATAAATCTGCCATTTTAATTTTGTCGACATTTGTAAAAATTAAACTTTTCTTTTGACCCAATAATTGGCTGATTTGATTTTGTTTTTTGCATTCCCTGTTTCCCAATTTTATTAAAGGGATTAAAATAAAATTTCAATACATGATCACTGCGATCAAAAACAAAGATGAAAGATAACGATATTAAAAGTCGCATGGGGCCCGTACGCACTAAAATTTGGCAGAAACCCATAATGCTTTTTTGAATAATTTTTTTTTCATTTTTTTATGACAGCAGGGTCGCTTTGTCGGTACATCCGTTTTTTTCCCGGATGACCCCTTTATTTTGGCAAAGTTAGGGCCCACTTTTATAGGGGCGTATACAGAACAGTGTTAGTTGGAGACTGACATGTAAATTTACTGAAAAAACATGAGAACACGATGCGACAGACGAAAATTGCGTGTTTTTTGAAGATTCCGCCAGCATGTGGAAAAAAAAGTTATATATGTCTCTAATAACTCATCCTAAAAGTGGCAACTCACCTCTTATACAATTGTTTACACTTCTTTTGAGCGTGTGTGATAAGTGAAAATGAATTTTATAAAACTTAAGGTGGCACAAAGGTGACATGTGTGTGTTTTTATTTATCTCCCCGTGCGCACGAGATACTGTGTCTGGCCACGGGTTATACTAAGTCGTGGCCACGAGATAGTTAAGTCGTGGGAACGAGATACTATGTTGTGGCCACGAGTTACTAAGTCGTGGCAACCAGGGTAATTAAGTCGTGGGAGCGAGATAACTTAGTCGTGGCCACGAGTTACTAAGTCGTGGCCACGAGATAAATAAGTCGTTGGAACAAGTAACTATGTCGTGGCCATGAGAAAGTTTAGTCGTGGCCACGAGAAAGTTAAGTCGTGCGAACGAGATAAATAACCAATCAAATTACACTATTTATATGAATTTTCCTAACAAGGATGCCCCTACTTTCACTTGCCCCGTAAAAAGTGCCATTTATACAAGTTATTGATTGGTCAAAGATTTAGCGTCACTGTGACCCTGATTTTCTGACCAAATTTGCCTAAACAATTATTAGTGTCATCTACTGATCTTTTTTAGGTTATATAAAACTACGGCTTATTCTTTCTAAATTATTCATCAAACAAGGATTTTACATGAAGTGTCATGTTTATTCTGACCTGTGACCTCAAAACATCCTTATAGGAATATCTGCTGTTCCATGGGCAATGTCCCTTCCCAGGACTAAAGTCCCTCTCAAGTATACTAGTAAACAATGTTAACAGGCCTTTGTACGTACAAAATGACCCATTCATCATTAGAAATTGTCCCAACAAAGGGCCTATAACTTAGTCAAAATTAATGTCTGATTTATGGGCCATAAATGATTCTAAAGACATGTATTTAAGTTCAAAGTGAACACTTTCAGTATTTTCAAAGATTAATGTTGCACGTTAAATCTTTAAACAGAAATTTTCTAAGTTTAAAAACTCATGGTGTAATCTTATTTAATTATCTCGTCTGCACGACTTAGATATCTCGTTCCCACGAACTTAAAACGACTTAGTAACTCGTGGCCGTGACATAGTATCTCGTGGCTACGATATAGTATCTCGTTCCCACGACTTAACTATCTTCGTGGCCACGACTTAGTAACTCGTGGCCACGACTTAGTAACTCGTGGCCACGAAACAGTATCTCGTGCGCACGAGATAAATAAAAACACACACATGTCATTTAGTAACTCGTGGCCACGACTTAGTACAGTACAAACTTGATTTTTTTTTTTTTGTAAAATAAAATAAATATAATTTTGCTTCACACAAACATTGTGCTTTAAATTAATTTACGCCTGTAAGTGGGCAGTATGAATATTCATGTATAGTGTTATTACAAAAAATATATATAGAAGTTATTTAAATAAAACATATTTAGTAAGAATTTTATAGATTTCAATAAATTTCTGTGGTAAAAATATATTACTGAAGCACAAATGTATGTGAATGTGGTTGTGTGTGCGGTTGTCTGATCTATAATCAGACACACATATGCCCAACATTTGTAATTGACTATGCACATGTCACAAAAATAAACAACTTCCTTCTTTTCCCTATTATACATGTATATTTTAATGTGTTACACACCTATTTGCCAACTATTAGTGACTCTGAGACCATTTATTAAGTTAAAAGGCCAATTAATACGTTTTGCTTTTAATGTCCAAGTCATTAGATTTAAAGACCTTCGCAATCGCAGTACCTAGGCAGGTGCTTAACAACTGGATGACAGCATCAAGTTATATGTTTTTGATAAGGAGTACACTATGACCACTATTGCATGAAACTTTACACGTATATATTCCATCCCAGCTCATCAACGTATCTTTAGGGGTAGGTGCAGCCCTTAAGCAAAGCCTGAATCCGCCACTGTACGTATAACTGCCCCTTTGAATAACTGTTTACGAGCATATTTTTTTCTATTAGACTGTATACATATACATGTATAAAATTATATTACATAATCCTTACAACTTGTATTTATATTCTTTCCACACTGCAATTTATGTATTAAGGGCTTGGTACGTATTTGATAGCATTGTCGCCCTCTGTATTTTAACGTATAACCACGATGGCCCTAACGGTATTCCGTAATATATACATGTACGGAAAATTCCGATGATAGGCGGAATCATGGAAAAAAATCCGTTGATATCGATAACAGAGTTTCTCGCCCCCTTAACAGTTCACAAATCGCTAGACATTGTTTAAATTGTTTATCATAATGTAAGATGATCAAACATAATCCACAAAAGCCTCAGACACCGAGCTTTATTAAGCATAAACACTGAATAATGGATATAAAAGCGAAAGCTAATAGTAATCACGCCATGCGAAGCTGTAAATCAAATAAGTCACATTTTTAACAAAATCCATCAGGGAACAAAAAATAGTCAATTTTAAATGACTTCTACATAAAAGTAATACAAAAAAACTAAACCGTAAAAGTTTGTTATAGAAGCATGAAGAAAGGTAGCTTATACATAAGGTATAAGACGTTAACATTTTAGTATTCCAAATGGCCTGTTCCAGTTTAATAGTTTATCACTCAATTTGAAAGAATTTGGTCACTACGAAATGTTTGAATGAAAATAATGAAAAATGGAATCCAGAATAATGCAACGTTTAAATATCCTCCCCTCCCCCCTTTTTTTTAAATGCCAAGATGGAATCCCAATCTAATGCAGAGTTCATAATGTCATGTAGCAAGATTGAATTAAGGGCATATGCAATTCCCAAATGTCATTCAAGCAAGATGGAATCAAGCATAATGCAAGTTCCCAATGTCATTCAGCAAGGGATGGAATTAAGAATATGCAAAGTTTTCAATGTCATCAAGCAAGATTAGAATAAATCATTAATTCTGTTTCCAAATTTTTTCCTGTATAAGATTTATTTTTATGTATTATAATTCATTTTGCTGGGCACCCAGAGTTTGAACATACGGAATTTCTAAATAACTTAGAGTTGCATCAAAAATCATTTTATGTTCATTTTTTACGACAGCCACACTTTATCCTTGCATATCATGGCTACTTCCTTTTAACAAAGACACTTAAAAAGAATTAAAAAAAAAAAGTTTCCTCGACTGGGATTTGAACTCTAGACCTCTCACTCACTAAGCGAGCGCGTTACCCCTGCACCACGGAGAAGTTATACAAAACAACCGACTGAATAACATCAAGTCATTCTAAAATTTAGAACTTCCATTGTATTTCGGGTTTGGTAATCCTTATTAACTTCGAAGTTATTTTGTTCAGGATAAACCTGTTGTTTAAAATTGAAGTAAATTGAATTTAGCGAAAATCTTCTCGCATGTAGAATCTATATATTCCACTCCTCGGTTTGTGTATATGTATTCGTAATCGACATCGCTAAAAATAGTATTTTCATTGATAAAAATCATATTCATCCGCGTAATTTGTGATTGTGCATTATTTGACAATTCTATAAGCCAACGCTATTTTTTAAACTTTGAATTTGCGTTGTAATTTGTTGGATACTTTGTAAAAAAATAAAAATATTTTCTTTCTTTTAAATCGCTAGTTTAAAGCTGTTTTGAGAAATTATTTGTTTTTTAGGTTTTGTCGTAAACTTCTGTGTCAGAGATTTGAATGTCCGCTTTTGTTTAACTTTATTTTCGATCAGGAAAATACAATAAAACAATATTAGAAATATTCGACCATTCGGGAAATTATTTTGCTTGAATATAGATTTGCCTGTTCTTTGGACCATCTTTAAACGTCAGTGATCTCCCTTGAATTTTTCGGGCGTTAGTGTTACATATAAAGGGAAAAGTAACCGCTTTCAAAAAAGTGGACTACTTTCGGCATTTGCAATTAACAGCATTAGACTCTGAAATTTCGCTACCATTATTTGTTTGGTCTGACGACCCAAACAAATAAAAACCAATCAGATTACACGATTTATATAAATTTTCCTAGTGCTATAGCCGGTGCTTGGGGGGGTGAGAGATGTTGCACTTATTCATTATCCCTCATGTGCAGACTCAATCATACCGAGTCTGCATTTTTCATGTAATTCTGTTGTGATTAATGCTTCCGGGGGATCACTTTGTTTTCAAAATTTTTATACTTCACAACAGCAGGTGTCAAGTGCTGTGTGGCAGCTGTAAAAAGTTGCCCCGTAATTTACTTCAGTGTTGTTATATTTTTCTGGTCCTTCGGGATCATTGATGCCAGAACTATTAAGTGTTGAGAAATGAGTACAGCTCAAGCCGGTGCTGGGGGGCGTGAGGGATTTGTTTGCACTTACTCATTATCCCCATGTTACAGACTTACAATCAAAAACCGAGTCTGCTTTTTTCTTTATTACGTTGCTGATCAATGTTTCCCCGGGGGCCCCATTTTTTCCCAGTTTTTTATTTATTTTTATCCCCCGGGACTTAGTATTTTGGGGCCACGAATAGTTTTCTTTGCCCGGGTTTAAAAATCATCTGGGGCCCACGACTTAGTAACCCCCGTGCCCAACGAAAAAAGTTCTCGGCACAGTATATGATAAAAACCCACATACACAAAAGTCATTCAAATTTGTCCCAACCGTATTGGTTAATCGTTGTGCGAAATTTTTAAAGTTGTAAAATTGATGAAAAAAAGGAAAAAAGCCTTTAAATAAATATTTTGTTAAAAGCAAATTACCCCATTGCTTTTTGGAGTTTTTCTCTTTTTCCAACAAACAAAATCCCAATTACTTAAAAGTTACTGAGGGAAATGGGGAATTTTTCTACGATCTAAATGCAGTATATGACCCAAACTATTACGGTTATGTTGCCACTGTACAGTTCAGATAAAGCAACAACTACAGGACAGGGTGCTCAAGGCCGTGCTGTTAAGTGTATGCCTTCGAGCCACTTGTCGTTCATCCAGAAAGTTCGAATACCGCCAGGGACTTTGGATTCTTTCACAAGACAAGCTATCCAACTAGCTTTTGATACGTCGATGATTCTACTAAGGTGCCCGCTTGTGCCTGAAATAATGCGCACAGGGACACGTGAGGTCCCATGTAGCAGTAAAGCAGAAAACTCGCCATATGACATTTAAAGTTTCGATGTGACTTTAAAAGCAACCCTAAGAAGATAAACAACTGCTGTGGATATGTTACAAATATGTTACTAGTATGGTACAATACCGTTTGAATCAATTACAACTAGAACTGCCATTCCCATGGCGTGAGTATCCCCGCATACCGCTTTGGCAGAATCAACAGTGGTCATTTAGAGCTTAAGGAAAACCCCCCTGCCAAATCTGAGGTTAGTAAGCCAGTGCATTGCTAAGTGATGTATTCTACATGATTTTAGTGGCAAAGATCAGAGTTACCTTTGCCTTTGACTGCATGACTTGAATACCCCATTCATACAGCTTTGCCTTGGGGTGTTTTATAATAAATATATGAGAACATAATTATATGCTTCAAATGTGGAAAAAAGTCAAAATCAATACACTCACTGTGGACAAGCATTTTTAAGCATTTGAGCAGACTAGCTTATAGTTGTAAAGGCCCCGTGACCTCGGCCTTTGTCACCCAGTGACTTCGAAATCAATAGGGATCACCTAATGTTCTTGATCAACCTCCATGCCAAAATGAAGACTATGGGTTTAAGGTTTCTTAAGATATTAGGCAGAAAAGTCAATGCCCTTGTGATCTTAACCTTTGACCCAGTGACCTCAAAATCAATTGGAGTCCCCGTGTTTGAGTAATTCTATGAAACTTTACGTCCCTCGATTTATTTGTCAAAAGGAAGGGCTATATTAATTAGGACAACACAAACAGGAATTGAATATTAACATTAATGAATAATAAACCTTAATTTATAACAAATCCGTGGTATTCGACTGTTACCACTATCACATGTATTAAACTCATTACCAACAAACAAATAATCTAATAAATTTTAATAGAATATATATATATATATTTCACATGATACTTGTATTGATTTTAAATAAATTAAATTTTTATCAATTATGATTAAACATCCATTATATATTTAGCCTTTCTAATTTATTCTATATTGTTGAAGACAGCACTCTAGACTAATCAAATACTGGACGCAGTAAAGGAAGATCTTTTATGATATGAATCAAAGTATGTAAAGTTTTTAAGTATATAATGAGAAAACTACGGTGACACAAAGGTGACATAAATTTTCTTTTATCTCGTGCGCACGTGTTACTGAGTCAGCGCATTAGATAATTAGGTGGTGCACGCGAGATACTAAGTTGTGTGCACGAGTCATTAAGTGGATTGGCACGTGTTACTAATCGTGGGCACAACCTACTATGTTGGTGTGCACGGGGATATACACATATCGTAACGAAATTACTGCATTTAATCACACTTAAGGCTTTAACAGAGAGCTGGATTTCCAAAGTTAATGCCACCCAAAAGACAGTAATTCTGGGTTGATATAAAGCGGTAAATACCTAAAACGTGAATTGATGTTTATAACAGATATACAAAAATATGCAGTACTTATTATCCAATGATCATAAAAGCGCATTCAAAATACAAAAGTTCTCTGTCCAAGCACGGATTTATATTATAATAATAATAATTGTAATTAAGATCAATGGTTTGTGGTATCATTGGACGACATTTTCATCAGTACTTTAAATTGATAAAGCAATGTTACTATTAAAAATAAGCTTTCTGGAAAAATTGCACCAGAGTTTTTGAAAACCTTGTCTTTGATGAGGTTGATGATAAGAAACATACGTTTGAAACTTGAAGTAAATTCCTCATAAAATAAAGAAGTTAAAGTAAAATTTTAGGAAAGTTCGAGGGGAGATAATTCATTTGTTCATTTCGATTCAACTGCTGTTCATTTTGATGGAACTGCCGTTCAGTCGGGTAATTTCAAAATTACATCTGTCACATCTCTGTTGTTCCTCACTTGCAGTTACTCCGAAATAACATATTTACTTATTATTTTTCCAATAATTAAAATGACAGCTTTGTTCCTTTAAGAGTTATCAAGGAGGGGGTATGAAAAAATGTTATCACAATCATATATGTACTCTTTAAGCGCATGTTACATAAACAGGACTGTGGTTAGATTGTTTGTGTTGATTATTATCATATATTTAGCTGTAACCACCATCTTGATCAGCAGAACGAAACCATTTGAGCAACTAATTAAAGTGTACCTGAAAAAATCTACGCGATAGTTAAAGAAAAAATGTCATTTATATTTAATTTTATTTTTCGTTATGGCGGCCATATTGATCAACAGACCAAAACTGTGATCATTGTTTTATAGAAATCTATCCAAGGATCATTGCAATAGAGTTTTTCAAAATAATTTAGGAGTAGATCTCGTTTAAAGCCCCTGGACCTCAAGATGATAAATGAAAAAAAAAAAATCAAGTAAAAGGTTAATACTGGTCTGGTTAGGTTTAATGTGTAATCTATTATTACTGACATCTTAATTGAAGAAAGAATTTGGACAAAAGCGGCACTATAATTATTGTGTTTCTTCTTTGCATTATCTACTGCGTAGCCAGTATAATTACGAAAAGTTAATTCATTCAACAATTGACGGGAATCCGGTACGCTCGGTGTAGTATATTAATGTTCCTTCATGAGAAGGCCCTAGTGATATTTAAAGTTTAAATGGATATGGTATAATTAATCAACTATAATTCTGAGTACAAGAAATTACTACAAATATCAAAACGAAAGCAGTTTATTTGTTTCCCTCTATGTTTGATACGATCTCGAATTCTGTGCGTTCCGGTAACAAGCCGTGATTCTGTCCTGGTACTAAAAAGAAACCCAGATGAATGAATTCCGTAGTTAAATAGTAAACAAGAAGGTATATCCCGTTTGGCAGAAAAGCTAACTAATTGTTTTCAGGGCAAAAATGTTAAACTATGATCATTTGGAAGTGTCATTTTAATATATTAGCAAGACGGTATTTGTTTCTCTTCTGGAGGCCTGCTGCTTTAAAGGTTTTTCTTTATTTAACAGGCGGCCATCTCATTCAGTAGACGTAAACAATTTTAAAAATAAGAAAAAGACTAGTTTCTGTTCGTTTGTTCAACGGACCGGAACCACTTGAGCAATTGCTTAAAGACTGTGAATCGGGCTAGTCGGGAACGATTCCCTCACTGTGCAGGTCACTTTCTTTGTGATTGATTATGAAATCATTTCGATGGTTATTCAATAGTTATCAGTTCCTTGCGAAAGTAATAGCAACTACTATCAGAAAACTGCTTAAAGGCCTGTCCAGGAACGATGCAATGGTTGAACTGTTCTTTGATTTGAGGTAAAATTATCAACACTACCACGACCATTGCTGTATAGTTCATCAAAATATAACAAAAACTATTGTTTTGCTATGCAACATAACATTAAAGGAACTAAAAACAGTGTTGCTTTTTTTCTTTACTTAAAGTTTTAAAAGTTTCAATATTTTGTTATTTCTCGTCGAATATCTGGGTCTTTAATGTACAAATACTGATCTTGGCTTCTAAAGTACAAATATTGATAGAGGGGTCGAAATGTCTTAACCACTAGATGTCGGAAAGTCATTTAAAAAGTGGTAGGGGTGTCAAGGGGTCTAGAAGTCATCTTATTATCCTAAAAGTCGAGAAGTCAAGGGGTCTAATTAAGTGTCTTACTTGCCTACAAGATGATGCTTCATCAAAATATCTTAACTCAGAGAAGATGATTTATTATTTAAGTATATGTAAACTAAGCAACACCTCTAAATAAAGGTGGGATATTTGAACCCCAGGGATATGACGTACATAACACTTATAGATGTCCACTAGGCGGTGCTACATGCCAAATATGTAAGCTATGGAATTATAGTTGCACAAACGATGACTTAAATGGTTTATGTGTTCACTTACTATATCAGTTAGGTGAACCCTTATGGAGGCAAATAAATATTTTTTCATCAAATGAGCATGATTTATATATCCTTTGTTAATGACCACAAGGCGATGATACATGTCACATATCTACGAACGGGGTATTACTGTTTCTGAGAACAAGTTTTTTAATGATCATATTTGAAGTCTATTTTTATCTATTGCAACCTACTAATGCACCAGACTGAAACCGTTTATACCACTTTTTAGGACGACCTAAGAATCATATTTGGTCAAAATCCATCAAGTTGTTTCGAAGGAGTTGTTGTTTTACGAAAATGTTGACATCGACAAAAGGCGGACACACTGTCATCACAATTTTAACTCACTTTTGAGCGCATTGTGCTACATTAATCTAAAACAACAAGCTCATTTCATCCAGAACACGTTATCAGTAGCAGATAAATGACGCATTAAAATTTAAAAAAGTGTAGGAATAAGACGGACAGTATCGTAGGGGGAATGGTTAGTATAATCGTGATCGGGAGATTTCATATTGACCTGTTATTTGGTAAAAAGACATTTTTAATTTTATTAATTTTATTTATTTATTTTTTGAAACAAAATAGCGACTTTCACTCTTTAAATTCCTATCAACGCTTTCGTATTGGCAAAAGTACGTACATTGACCTTCGGCTTCCTTTTCTGCATTTGCCCTGTTTCCCTCGTATTGACATTGGTTATCTTATATTAGCATACTGGCTACAATAGTATGGTACACAACAATGATTTACGATTTTTTCACAACTAGTTTTTCAGGGAAAACAAATTGAATTAAAGACGAAAAATGTCGAACAACACATGCCACCCCCCTTTTAGCCCTTGACTGATACTATTTTTGCTATGGAAACATGCTATAAATGGATACATGGACGTATTATGTAATGGAAAAGAAAATATGACAAATATATGACCTGAAACTGAAAGAAAGCTGTCATTGTTGAAGGGTAGCTGGACTAAAATATGTATTATCATATAAATGTAACAATTCTGACATTTAAGACCCCTGTGACCTTGACATTTGACCCTAAAATCAATAAGGGTCATAAATTCATAATCACACCAATCTATATGTGAAATATGAAGAGTTTGTGATAAATAGTTTTAAGATAATTAGCCGAAACCATTCTGACATTTAATGCACCTGTGACCTTGACCTTTGATATTGTGACCACAAAGTCAATAGGGGTCATCTACAAGTAATGACCAATCAGTATGTGAAATATGAAGACTTTGTGATATATAGTTTTTAAGATAACCAGCGGAAAACCATTTCTGATATTTATATGAAGGCCCCTTCTTATACAGACCTTGACCTTTGACCTAGTAACCCCAAAACTAATAGGCAACTCATTAACTTGGTTCGATTAATTATTTAAAATTTCACCATTGATAACTGCGATGTGATGGTAGGTCAACTGCCCCACTAATATGTAACGCGCATCGTTTACAAATTAGGTTTTTTGCAAACCAAGACTAAACAATATTTCATTTTTCACCATTTATATTGGGAAATTCATTTTCTGCTTTGGTTTGAATTATTGTCAATTTTTTTTTGAATTTCCTGTTTATAAAGATGTTGTGTTCACAAAGATTGTGATTTCTGGTCTTTTCAGATGGACGTTCACTTACCTGTTGCCATAAAGATCCATGCGATCACAATTATGCAGATATTAAAATGGTTTCGGACACAATTGTGGTGATCATTGATATGGCGAAGAACTAATATAATTATTGAACGTTACAAACTTCAGTTTATAACATCATGTTAAATAAACATTCCCTCTATTTCCCCAATGATATTTGCAAGATGAAAGAACAACATTATGTCGTTATTTCGTAAGCTTAGGAACTTTTTTAGCCATTACTGCGCCACAACGGTAAACATACCGTTACAACACATGTAAACGATTTACAATGAATTAACAAATAAACTTACCTTTCTTTAACGAAAATGATGGCATTTTAAGAGAATAGATTCATCCTCTAGTCGTCTTCTGCTGGTGTGTCGATATTTTATACGCGCATTGTTCCAGTCATTGAAAAGTTTTTCGCCCGTATGGTAAATTGTTAAAATGTTTTTGGGTTCTTGTTGTTTGTTTTTATTTTTTTTTTTTTTTTTATTTTTTTTGTATTTTGTTGTTTTCTTGTGTTTGTTTCTTAGCTCGTTTTGGCGTTTTGGCAACCGTTACGTCAGAATTTTTATACCGTTACCTTTGAGATTGCAAAACGTTTTGACTAAAAATGCGTCAATGTCTATTGTTCCTTTTTCTTGTTATTTTGGTTTGACTGTTTGATTAAATATTTATTTCAGACAAAATTATCTACTGTTTACCATGGTGGTAGAAAGCTTGTCTAACATCCATGTAAGACACGTCGCGAGCTTTAAATGACGACATTCCCAAGTGTCTTTAAAGAATGAACCACGTTCTTAGGATGACGTCATTTTGCCATCATGAATGTGGTTGTTAATTCATACGCTTCTAAAAGTGAAAATTGCTATTAAAATGCAAATGTTAGTTTTCTTAATTTCTTTCTAATATATGATTAGTAATATTATGGTATAGAGTAATTGGTCGCTAAATTTGTTTTTTACAGTTTGAGTCGAAGAGGAAACTAGAGGTAGAAGATAAAAAGGCCTTATCGCTTGTCGTACTCTGTACTACTCATGTATCCACTAATTTCCTGTCTGTGACATATGTGCACATCCTATTCAGGAACACAGTGTGATAATTATGTACGTAAAGGAAGATCCGACTAGGGAATTAAGGTTAACTACTTCTCGTTTAGCTCTATTTAAGTCCAGATATCATATAGATCACTTATTATATGGTATTCAGTCTTCGCAAAGTATAACAACTATAATAGCAGATATGAGGGCATTTGCGATTTGTATAGCTTTGGTTCTTGGTATGTACATTTGATTTTGTTCATTTAAACTGTTATTTACTTTAAGAAATACTATCTTCTATACATTTTTGTTAATACAAAATATTCTACAAAGTTTAAGTAACTTGTTTTCCAACATGAAACCATTATCTAACTGTTCGTGTTGGTTGACTTACCGTTTCGGTCATTTTTTATCGTTAGTTTTTTAGCTGCTTTAGTTTTTAATATTTTGTTCATCAATGTTTTTTATTGGATTGATATTGAAACTAGTATGTAAACAAGCAGAGAGAGAGTGGCATTAAAAACGGTACCTTTAGTAGTACTGACAGCAAGCAAGGGCCGTCGGCAAGGCATCCAGCAGGGTTACGAGCAAAAACGAGAACTTAGCAATAACGGACCTTGTGTTTGATAATTAACAACCTAGTTTGAAACATTATAAAACTCGTCATCAAACTGTGATTAACGGGGCACATGATAGTCAAAAACAACGAAAGCAGATATTACTTTTTCCCAGATCAAATGTCAGTCATATTATTTTTTGCAGCCGTTGCCGGAAATGTGTCCAGCGAAAATTGTGATAATGTGTATTGTCACTTTGGAATCGGATTTGTTATGAACCGTATGCCGACAATTGCCGTTTGTGCAAGTAATGGTGTGACGTGTAAGTACATACATTTAAATTTATAATTATTACATAAATGCATATTATTTACACTTTGTGTACTAAACTGTATGCCTGAAACACCATAAAGAGCTATGGAGTAACAGTTTATTTTATACGGTTGGAGCTATAACCGTTTTTAAAGACTTAAAGGCGCGTGACATAACACTATTCTGACGGCATGATTAGACTTATTTGTGACATAATGAATATTAGGGCACGCTAATATTACGTCGGATCAAGTGTTTGCGCTCTCGTGCACCACTTTTATATTTTTCTATCTGTGTTTTGTATATTTTTTTTCTTTTCACTTTTTATTTGCGTTTTGCTTTTTCATTTCGTCATTTGATAATACTTCAATCGCTGAACTAATTATCAATTAATCTACATTGCAGATGACTACTGTGACTTCAAGAAAGCTGTATGTTTGGACCATACATTAAAAATGGTATCTATCGGAGCATGCCCAACGCCCTAAACTCCTTAGATGTGATACTGTGATGATGTTATAATAAAGTTCAATAACATATTTTTGTTTATGTCAGCAATTATTACATATTAAAGTTGTAAATGTCTTGATAGATTTAAAGGGACTCCATTTAGTTTTTTTGCGTGAAGGGACCGAAAATATTTTTTCAAGATTTTTTATAAGTAGATGTATGTCTAGACCAATAAATCATGTACACAATTTCAAATCATTTACTCACGCCGTTTCCCAGAAATTATCAATTTTATTGTGAAAATGGCCCAATAAATGAAAACCGTTTAAACACCTTTCACTCAAATCGGTGAAAAATCACATAGAAATCGATAATCAATTTAAAACTGAGTATATATATATATCACCTATTGCTTGGTTTCAAATTTAAATGTACCAGTTGATTTAAGAAAATATTTCAGAATTTATTTTCAAGGCTATTGGACCGCAATGGAGTTCCTTTAAAGCTTGAGTACATCTTAGTGTGACTAGGATCTTCAGATTGACTGGTTTGACTGCGTTGAATATTATGACTGGTTTGCTTGATTTAACTTATTTGAATTAATTGACTAGTATGTCTGGATTGATTAATATTAATGAATTTACTTGTTTGACTGATTGATTGGATTAACTTATTTGAATGTAATACAGAGTGTTCAACCTACTGGTAAATATAAAAATCCAATCATATTTCATGATTTTGCGCATTTTATCATTTATGTTAATGTGCGAATCAGTTTAAAAAGATCCTGCTACGATACAGAAATTCTGGGGAAATAATAACGGATTACATTTATAGGGATACAATATAAGATACGATTAAGCATTGATGTAACCAGGTGTAAACCATTGG
>NW_026861873.1:0-58467 GCF_026571515.1 Ruditapes philippinarum | reverse complement strand
AAAAAAATTAAAAGCCCTCCTTATCAATAACGTAAGGCAAAGGCATTTTTTAAGCCTGCCCTTTAATAAAAGGGCGGACATCACTTTGTCCCTTTCTCGTAAGAGAAGGGGAATCCTGCTGTGATGCGTGTTTTGTTGGTCGCACGGTCCACTTTCCTTTTAAAAATGTCCTCGATGCATGTATTGGGTCGCATGGTCGAAAAATTTCTAATAAAAATTGAACGTTAAAAAAGGTGTTTTGGTCCAGATTAGAGAAATAAAAGTCACTCTAATCAACTCTTTTCTGGTGCAACAGTTACCTTTCTCTTTGAAACCCGGGTGCCATTTTGCAATTTATTTTCAAAGGAGGTCATTCATAACCGATCTTTTTAACACAGCAAATAACCTCCCTTTTAAAAACCCGTTACGCTATTCTGCATTTTTATTAGGGGAGGTTACTCTTTGCCATTTTTTAGGCGTAATAGTAACCTCCCTTTAGAATCTTTACGGCACATTTGCAATGTCATCAGGGGAGGTCACTCTAATCAAGTATTTTTTGAGTGCAAACACAGTTACCTCCCTTAAACCAGTAGGCCATTTGCAATGTTATCAGGGGAGGTTATCTGACTGTTTCTTTTTTGGTCGGAACTATTTACCTCCCTTTTATAACCCTTACTCCATTTGCAATGTTTTCAGGGGAGGTCACTATCTAACTGACTAGTTTAAAGTGCAATTGTAATCTCCCTTATGAACCTTTTCGCCCTTTGCAATGTTATCAGGGGGAGGTCACTTTATTCAACTCTGTTATTATAGCGCACCAGTTACCTTTCCTTAAGAAGCCTTACGCCATTTGCAATTTTTCAGGGAGGTCACTGTTACTGACCTCGATTTTTAGCGGCAAATCAGTTACCTAATCCTTACGCCATTTTGCAAATGTTATCAGGGGGAAGTTATTGTAACTGACTTGATTTTTGGAAACGCAACTGTTACCTCCCTTTAGAACACTTACGCCCTTTGGGCAATATTTTTCAATGGGGGTTCACTCTTATCAACTCTTTTTGGAGAGCCAAAACAGTTTACCAACCTTCGAACCTTTACGGCCATTCTTGCAACGTTTTCAGGGGAGGTCATTCTTTACTGACTATTTTTAGCACAAACAGTTACCTCTTTTTAAACCCTTACGCCATTTGCAATTTAATCAGGGGAGATCACTCTAAACAACTCTTGTTTGAGCGCAAAATAGTTTACCTCTCTTTCAACCCATACGCCATTTACAATTTTTTCTATATAGGGGTCATTCTTAACCGACTTTTTTTTAACAAACACAACAAAGTTTAAAACCTCCCTTTTGAACTCTTACGCAATTTGCAATGTTTACATTGGAGTTCACTCTTACCGACTCTTTTTTTAGGGCAACAGTCACATCTCATTTGAACCCTTACGCTATTTGCAATGTTATCAGGGGAAGGCACTGTAACCGACTCGATTTGTAGGCGGCAACCTTTACCCATTTGCATTTTACATATTCATGAAGTATTTGTTGAACCACTAACGATTGAAGAAAAGGACGTAAAATCAAACAAAAAAAACTAACGATTGAAATGGTTTGTTTATAATAAACGTTTGCCTAAGTATTTTAGATAAGAATGACTCTCTTTTGGTTCTTTTCTTCGGATTTTCGTTATTTCCAAAAATGTTTTTTTGCAAATCTGTTGATTCGGGTACATTTGTATTTTGTATCAACACAATTTTGTCATTTATAAACTTTCAATTAAAATTTCGATTGGAACAAACTTCAATAACTTAAATGTTTTTCTTTGAGCTGAAACAACATTTACAATAATAGAAATAAAAGACTCACATGACGGTAAAAAATGAGACGAAAAAATTGAGTAAGAAATAAATTGTTTTGTTTGTAGTTCTTGTTTACTTCTTCTTTACTTTTAAAGGATTTACTTCAGACTTAAGGTTTTGTTTCTATTAAAAAAAACTTTGTATTTGCCAACATTTAATATTTCAAAAATTTAAACGTAAAATTCAATACTAGGCTCAATTTCATAATTCTTATGATTCTTTTCCCATGTTTCCTAAGATACGATATGCAAATAAACCAGTTTTAGTTCGGCCGAGTATCTTCTTGTTATATTTTAGGCAGATATATATTTTATCCAAAACTTTTTCTAATACCAACTGTTGGTCAAACACCATCATAATAGTCAATCTTTTGAAATTTATAGTCAGTTAAGCTTAATTTGACATTGAAAATATAAGCATTATGTCACTTGAACTAAGAAATAGCGTAATTTTTAACAATACCTATTTAAAGAAACTGTATTCTAAATTATGAAAATACGTTGAAATGATCCTAAACTGTCCTAGAAAAGAACATGTATTACTATTTCAACATAACATTCGGTGACAAAACTGTATGAAAATGGATTTAAAATGGATGCAAAAATGTTTAGTTATAAATTTCACAAGAGGACCACGAAAATGGTCAAACATCGTTCACCCGAATGCAACCACTTAAGAGAAAATATCTTTGTACATATAATAAATTTTGTGATAAAATTGAATGGGCGAGCTTGCAGTATGAGCATGCATGACTATGATTTAATATGTCAAACAAATTTTTTTTTAACTTCGACAATCTTCATATAACCTAGTTAATTTAAAAATGAAATAAGAATATTAGTTTTACTTGTAACAAGATTTCATTTTAGGTTATAAAACCACCAACAACTGTACACGTTTGGTTAGTTTCGTATGGAGGGCGATCGTTGCCAAAATTCCAGACATGTAATGTGTTCCTTTTGAAAACTACTTTTGAAAATGCGAACATGTATGTCTAGCATTTTTGATTGCATTCGTGCACAGCAAATGATATGCCTCTTAATCCAATCTTTTAATTGAAGTCTCCCGCTTTTAAATAACAAGTTTACAACTGACCTAACACACATTTACCATTGCATATAGTACATAAGCATGTTTACACACTTGTAGATATATATCAGTACCTGAAAAACACAAATGAAATGTAAAACTCGAATGCAGAAAATATAATTTAATAAAACGTGTTTCCAGTCGTATAACTACAACAGTACATTTAAACAGTTACATGTTTAAAATGACAAAAGTAGATTCACAAAGTTAAACGATTTTAAGTCATGCATGACGCCCCGCCCCTCTCTCAGTATTTACGATCTTCTATCACGGAAATGTACGGACAGGTATAATACCCGTCGCCTCTCTCCTATTTCTCAATAAAGTGAAGGAAAACACGGCGTCCATTCTAACTTTTTTTATTTCTATAAAAAGTTCTATTATTGGTATGAATGAAAGATTACTCCATAAGCTTTCTATGAGTGCCTCGGAAATAAAAATGAATTAAATAGATGTATTGATTTTTTTGTTTTTTTACTCTGACAATAACACTCTCGAATTGGTAAGAAAAACACGGCGTTCCCTCCAAACTTTTGTTTTATTTCGTAATATATTTTGATAATTTTGGATTGAAATAAAAGTGTGCTTCATACGATTTATGATATATAATTATAAAGAAAATAAGAACCCCTAAAGAACGCTCAAAACGACAAAATTGAGAATGTTGCAGGCCCGGTTTGATTGAGCCTGCTCATGGACGGTAATGGAAAGAGCAAGTTATCGTCCACGCCCCCTAGCAACGGCTTAAGCAAAATTCAACATGAACAGGTACAATTTTGAATGTTGAAACATCCGCAGATGTGTTAATATGGCGATTATCATGAAACCTTCAATGTGACACGTAAGTGCCATACCATGAAAAACGGCATATGACCCCAAGTAAAAAAAAAAACTAAAACAAAACACACTCTGAAATTCAGTAAGAGAAATATGGCGCCCCCTACTTACTTTTTTTATTTCTTGGTCAATTTTGACAATTTTAGAATATGATAAATAAGATCATCAAGGAAAGGCGGCGTTGATAATTTTAGACTCAAGTAAAAAATTCTGGAAACAAAGTGATCCCTCGGAAGCATTAATCACAACAAAATTACATAAGAATTGCAGACTCGGTTTGATTGAGTCTGTACATGAGAGATAATGAACAAGTGCAACATGCCTCACGCCCCATAGCACCGGCTTGAACGGTACTCAATTCTCAACACATAATAGCGCTGGCATCAATTATCCCGAAAGACCAGAAAAATATAACAACACTGAAGTGAAGTACGAGGCAACTTTTTACAGCTGTCACACGGCACTTGACACCTGCTGTTGTGAAGTATAAAAATCTGGAAACAAAGTGATCCATCGGAAGCACTACAAAATTACATAAGAATTACAGACTCGGTTTGATTGAGTCTGTACATGAGGGATAATGAACAAGTGCAAAAAGTTTTTATTCATACTGGAAATACCTTATTAAAGATTTTACATATGTGCTACGGATAAGTATTTTCTTGATTTCGGAAAGGAAATCTCGGTGGTCGCTTTAAAATATACTTGCATAGTTTTTGATGAAAATGAAATTTGTGCCAATACATTTTTCAATGATTCCAATAAGAATATTGGATGTTTTTTACATTATCAATAAAATTACTCCCTTGAAGTTGGTCATTGTTTCCCCTAAAAATTTCCAAATCGCCGATGTTTCTCAGGAATATATGATAAACAAGATCAACAAGGAAAGGCGGCGCTCAATGAACGCAACCACACATGACCCAGCAACAAGAACAAGTGACAAGAAGCCCAGGCGGACCCAAAACAAAACACAGGACAGGGCACTAGGCAGAGCACGGACAGGCTAATCACTAAAATGATAAATAATTTGTAACTGATAAGAACACGATGTTAAATAATAAGGTAATGCATAAGTTATCTTCATCATAAATAGAAAAATCAGCAATTTTCAAGTGATGTTGCTAGTGACAAAACTTTAGTAACAAATGTAACATATATATGTTATGAAAAATGCCGTATGTTGTCCTTCAGTTTTATTTAAGAATATGGGAGAGGCGCCGTTTTATACCTGTCCGCAATAGAAGTAAATACTCCGAGAGAGGCGGGGTGTTATGCTTGACTTAAAATCGTTTAGCTTTGTGAATCTACTTTTGTCATTTTAAACATGTTACTGTGTTAACGTACTCTTGTAGTTCTACAACTGGTAACACGTTTTCTTAAACTCTATTTTTCGTATTCGAGTTTTACGTTTCATTTGTATATTTCAGATCTATAAGTGTGCAAACATGCATATGTATTGCATGCAATGGAAGATACGAACTTGTAAATTTGTTGTCGTTTTAGATGTTAGGGTCAGTTGTTACGATATATATGTAAACTTGTTATATAAAGGCGGTAACCTTCAATTTAAAGATTGAATTAAGAGGTATATAATAAAAATGGTAGGCATACAAGTTCGCATTTTCAAAAGTCATTTTAAAAAGGAACACTTTACATGTCTGGAATTTTGGCAACGAACGCCCTCCATAGTTTCGTACCTCATATTTGTTGATACAGTATGATAACAGTTTCTATTTCTTAAAACTAAATTTTATTGTTTTTTCTTGATCTTGGTAAATTCAGACGCATATTTTGATCTTCTTTATCACACCAACGCTTGTTATTTGCTCTTCTTGTCAAACAGACGCTTATTTAACACTATAGCTGCTGTTTGTCCTAACGGCGCTTTATTGAATTTTTGTTCAAGGTCATTTCGACGCTTACACTATCGGTTTAAGACACGGAAAAAGAAATAATTTGTCAAATTTGGAATTTATCACTGTTGTTTGAGACCAAGCACATTTCTTTTCAAGCGTCCTTCAAGCCTATCTTCATAACGATAGGGAAACTGGCGATAGATCTGCCTCTTCTTGTTGTCATTGGGCAGCCATGTTTCGTCAGGTCGAAGCAGGTGGCTTAACCTCTGAAATGTGAGAAAAACGGATGAGACAAAGTCTCCAAACGATCTAATAAAACATTACTCACTAAAGAAATCGAATAAAACTCTGCGTCTATTTTCATTTATTTTATCTTTTGGAAAGTAATGATTAAACATACAAAGATTAAAACTTGTTCAATATTTTTGAATATACTACATTGGTATGAAAGCTGGAATTTTAGGAAGTGATGTTACAGACCCATCTTTGAAGATTTGCCCTTTTCAGTTTACTGGGCTGTTTTTTTCCACCCATGCGCTTTAAGTCGTGCTACACTTTTCAGGACGTTTATGTCATTTATACCATAAATCAATTGAGAGGCTTTTTTTCACTAAGAAAACGATCAGTGCAATATTGCCCTTTATTTGTTTATGTTTGAATTAGGTTCATGAATTAGATGAAAAGATAATGATACGGTATTTTTACCTGATAAAGAGTTCCCTTTGCTTTGATCAGCTGGACAATAGCAATAATGAAAATTAAACTACAAGGTCCAAAGGCTATTATATTTCCTATAACTATGGCATACACCGGGTAATCATAGCCAATTGTCGAGTTTGAATATGTTGATAATGTTGTAAGTAATATACCCTGAAAATAAAACGAAAATTGTAATTTTAATGAAGATATAAGCACATTTTTAGAAGAACTATAGAATGAACCAATATTGTTTTTATATGTTTCTTCTGTTACGAAACTGCTACCAAGAAAATAAAAAAGAAACAGTGATGAATATGATACGAGTACATTTGTAATTCAAAGACATTTCTTATAATTGATAGGAAGAAAGAGTTTAAATTATCGCTATTTAATCGTATATCAGATTATGTACACCAACTTTCCACCACTTTTATTCAGCATTCAGCATATTTTTCGTTATTTTTTGGGGAAAAAAATAAAAATCAACAATGTTTCGCTTCTTTGGTATATTTTTTTAAATCTTTAGGCTTGTGTATTCAAACTGTCAAGGTTCTGATATACTGACAAATCGATGTCTTATTAAATAAGTAATACGAGTAGTAACGGAAATTGCCGACTTTACACGAACAAAATTTTGATAGTTACCCCTATAAATGTTGGAATGCAGAAACACCAGATGAGTCTGAGTATCTGAGATGGCCGAGATCCCGTCATCATCTCTATATCATCAGAGAAACGATCCGCACCTGACAATATATATATAGATACAATCTGACATAAACAAGAGATAGAAATCTGACATAATATATAGATATAATCTGACATAAACAAGAGATAGAAATCTGACATAATATATAGATACAATCTGACATAAACAAGAGATAGAAATCTGACATAATATATAGATACAATCTGACATAAACAAGAGATAGAAATCTGACATAATATATAGATACAATCTGACATAAACAAGAGATAGAAATCTGACATAATATATAGATACAATCTGACATAAACAAGAGATAGAAATCTGAAATAATATATAGATACAATCTGACATAAACAAGAGATAGAAATCTGACATAATATATAGATACAATCTGACATAAAATAGAGAGAAACTTTATTCCATCAGGCTATCACCGCTAAGAACCCTCTTAAAGGCCTTTCACTGTTGGTTGCGTGAGCTTTAATTTATTCCATGGGGTTATCACCGTGGGTTTTATACCGATAAGAACCCTCTTAAAGGCCTATCACCGTGGGTTGTGTGAACTTTACTTTATTCCACGAGGCCATCACCGTGGGTTTTATTTCAATAAGAACACCGTTAAAGGCCTATCACCATGGGTTGTGTGATCTTTACTTTATTCAATAAGGTTATCACCATGGGTTTTATTGCGATCAGAACCTTCTTAAAGGCCCATCACCGTGGGTTGTGTGAGGTTTACTTTATTTCATGAGGCTATCACCTTGGGTTTTATTGTGAAAATTAACCTCGTAAAGGCCTATCACCTTGGGTTGCTTGAGCTTTGATTTATTCCATGAGGCTATCACCGTGGGTTTTATTGCGATAACAACTCTCTTAAAGACCTATCACCCTGGGTTGTGTGAGCTTTACTTCTCAATCTGACATCACATAGAGTTAGTAACCTGACATACTATATATATAGATTTAATCTCACATAAAATAGAGACTGCGTTCGGACATAAACTATTGACAGAAATCTGACATCTTTTTTTATAAAACGTGGCATCATGTGTTGTTTTAATCCGACATGAAGTAAAAAAAATCCACAGCATTATGTTTTCATGTAGTTAACGTCTGACATTATATATATTTGAAGATTATCATACCACTCATTAAACCATTAAAGCATGATTATTATGTCGCTGAAATCTGACATAACATTTTGCAAGTTTGACATGCCACTATAGAAAAATTTGACACGATGCATAATTTCTTTACTAGATATAATACATTGAAAATCTGACATGGTGCAACGCGAAAATATGACGATGTAACGATAAAGCAATTTTCAAAAACATTTTTTATACTAAATTTATAAAATACAACAATGTACTATGGAAAGAAATATCACTATGTTGAGATTATTTTCGTTAAATGAAGTAGAGGTCACTGTGTAGATATTGTTGGCAAAATTCTGTGAAGGGGAGCTAACTGTTTAGAGATTGTTTCGGTTTTTGAAGGGTAGATTATTTTGTAGAGATTGATGGCAGGGCTCTATGTCGAGTAATGAAGGGGAGATTACTATATAGAGATTGGTAACAGGGAGAGATTACTGTGAAGAGATTAACGGCATTGCTCTATGACATTATTTGAAGGGGAGATCACTATGTAGAGATTGGTGGCAGAGGCCTATGTCGGTCACTAAAGGGGGGTCACTGTGTAGAGATTGGTGGCAGAGGTCTATGTCGGTTATTTTAAGGGGGGTCACTATGTAGAGATTGGTTGCAGAGGTCTATGTCGGTTATTAAAGGGGGATCACTGTGTAGAGATTGGTGGCAGAGGTCTATGTCGGTTATTAAAGGGGGTCACTGTGTAGAGATTGGTGGCAGAGGTCTATGTCTATTATTAAAGGGGGATCACTGTGTAGAGATTGGTGGCAGAGGTCTATGTCGGTTATGAAAGGGGGATCACTCTGTAAAGATTCTGTCGGTTATTGAAGGGGGATCACTGTGCAGAGGTTATTGTAGAGATTGTCCCAAATAACGAAGACGATCATTATCTTGAGATTGAGGAACAACGGTAACTTACCATATATCCAGGCTACAACGACACATTCTAGCAGAGCTGTGAATACAATACCAAACATAGCCACATACCAGTCTATCAGCATAAATATATAGTAACCACCCTGTAGATAATGAAAATAAAGAATATGAATACTCTTTTGAAATGATATTTTTGCAAGGGTTTTGGTCACAACTTGTCGCTGATATTGTTATGGCAGTTCTCGCTTTTAAACCTTTCAATCTTATGTAATGATTCCATTAAAAAACTTAAATTTTGATCTCTTTTGGCGATGTTTAGATATTCATAAGGCACATAAAATCTCCATCGTCATAAATGTATTGATTTAATACAAGATATTGGATCGTAAAAAGGTCGGGAACATTCGAAAAATTCCTTTACGCGATTCAGATGATTGAGATCATGTGTTGCTCCATGTTACACGGACGCTTTATGAGCTTTACAATAATTTATACGGAAAGTGATGAAATGTTACGAATTTTCGCGAACTTATGGATGGTGTGCACGTGAATAATGAGAAAGAAAGTTTTGAACTTACTGAGGTAGTAAATGGTAGACCTAATAGGAAAAGACCTGAGGCAAGGCTTGCTGAGATCCATAGCCGGTATTTACTGAACTTCTTGTAATTCAGGTCGATTAACGCGTTGGCTCCTGTCTCAAATATACCGAACTGAAATGGCATTTATTAATTACAATATTAACTTTTCTTTAAAAATTATTAAATTAAAACAAAAACGCACTGTGCTTCAGTTAGTCGTTTATATTGATATTAGTATATTAATAAATGATATTGGTGAGAAAAGTTTCTTTTTCGGACTCTGAACATTTCGGCAATCTTTAGTTTTATCCATGTTTTTTTTTGTTAAGAAAATTTTAAAACTCGATGAGTTGATGAATTCTTTTTCTCTCGTCTTCTCCCTCGTCTTCAGGATTTGTATACTTCCGGACTATTCCATGAAAATAATTACTTAGTACATGAAGATAACTATTCTCAAAGAATAGTAGAATAAATGATTATAGTCATATGAATAGAATAATCTGCAGGTTCGAACCCCATAAAGGCCGACTTCTAAATAAATGCAGAGAGACTTGGCGATTCTTACGCTGACGTAGAAAGTAACAAAGTATCGCAAAAATTAAGAAAAAAACAAGAGCGCAATGATGGCCCTGGATCGCTCACCTGAGATTGTTTGGAAAGGTCGCAATTCCTAAATGCAAAAATCAGTATTTAATATTAAGGTCACATAAGGTTGTCATTTTTGACCCCTGCTGCATAATTTCTTATTCATTTGTAAATGTTTGATAGGAAAAACTACATGCCAAATACAAAAGTTCTAGGGATTGTTGTTTCACACAAGAAGACTTAAATTATGTATATAAGTCTGCTGAAAATAAAAGATCAAAGACTTTCTTTTTTATCGCAGGAGAATAATTTTTTTTTTCACTTATGTAATGCTACATGCCAAAAACCAATGCTACATGCCAAAATATTGTTTCGTACCAGAAGACTTAAAGTGCTTTCTTATATATATACAGTTTGTCTGTAACCTATTTAGCACCACCTGGGACAGGGCTTATCTTGACACCAGGGGCATGATGATAAGTGAACCACAAGGTGATGATGTATGCCAAATATCAAAGCTCTGGGCGATGCAGTTGCGGAGAGGAAAGTTTAGACATATTTACTATAAAACTAAGAGACCCACAAGGCATGGCTATTTTCAATCCAATACAGCGTTTAAGAGGTCTAATAGTAATGCAAATATCTAAGGACTAGGCATTTCAGTTTTGCAATATACTTTCCTTTATAAACTAAGTGACCCTTAGGACGGGCAATTTTAACCACAGGAGCATGTTTTATATAATATTTGTAGAGAAAACACATGGTGATGCTACATGCCAAACATCTAAGCTCTATGCATTGTAGTTTCTGAAATTTTCGAAAAAAATCATATTTAGAGTCAATTGTAAGCTCCTATGACCTACTTATGCTCTAGAATAATACTTGAACACTAGAACGACGAATGTCGGACACACTGCCATCACAAAAAGTTCTCCGCTGAGCACTTTGTTCTCAAGTGAGCAGAAAATGAAAACAAGTTAGTAATTAGCACCAAAAGTAGGAAGGCTAAAACACTACTAGAGTTATGTTTGCTAAAACACTTGAGTAACGCCCATGGTGTGACATCCTATGAATGGTTTCGTTGTTAAAGAGAACATGTTTTAGCCCTTTGTGTAATACAAATTAATAAACATGATAAAGGGAACCCGTCTTCAAGGACAATTCACCACTCTTGTCGTGTAACGCCTCAACTCAATAAATTCGTCTTATGGAATGTGAATGAGATAATAATGAATGCATTTTGAACAGACAATCGCCACCATTAAAGCGTTTCGTCTGCCTTTAGTTCGTTAACATTCGGCGGTTTCCGTTAATTTACGTAAATTTAGACGTGTTCTTAAATCTCCGAAAATGCCGAAATATGCCGAATGCTCACGAACTTATTAATGAGGTTAAAACTTAAAAAAATCGAAATGAAAAAATGACAGAATTAACAGAATATACCAAAATTGTATTAAGAAAAATAGATTAAATGCGATTTTCCTTTGGAAGTAGCAAAATGAAATGGAAACTTTTCTGCACCGCTTTTGAAAAAAAAATGTTGGTGAATTCTTCCCATCAGAAATTTATTTAAAAACCTGCGTGTCAATTCCAACCAAAACAAGTGTTGTAAAGAATAACACGGACCAAAGGTTCGGCGCGGGCAGACGACTCAAAGCTTCCGGGTATGCTATAAACGCTAAGCCCGCTCCTACAATTGAATAACATTGTAAAAATATGGCAAATAAAAGGAACATGTCATTAGTTACAAAGATAGGTTATATAACCAAATAAAACGGCTTTTAGCTTATATGTAATTGCATTTTATAGTCCTAAGTTTCATGCTTACGCACGTTCACCGACTTTACAGCTATTACCCCTGGTCATCGGGCTACTGGTATCTATCTATCAATCTCCCTGGGGAGTCTTTTAACTCCGCTTAGTGCAGCCGACACTTTGGCGCAACGGAATTATACCACCCTCGCAGGTACCCATTTACACCTGGGTGAAGTGAAGCAATCGCAGGTAAATTTCTTGCTCAAGGAAATTAGCAGTGCCCCTGGTGGGGTTCGAACCCGGGACCTCTCGACCCCTAAGCGCGCGTCCTACCACTGGACTACTGCTCCTATGTTACCCAAACTGTGAGGCGCGGGTTATATTTACTATAGCAAACAGTCGTTTATATACGGTCATATTACCTGTCATAAGTCTTTATAACAAAATAATAATGCTGCACATTTGTTTCCTCTGACTTAAACAAATTCATATGAATTTGGAAATTTGAACCAGCCTGGTATATAGATTATATAAACTTCACGACTATCCAATAAAAATCGCCGTTACAAACGTGCAGCATTCGTGCAGATACGAATATTTTCTTCAGATTCTCAAGCAGGATTTTGCTGCTTTCTAAATAGATATAATGACCATTCCCTGATTAATTTTAAAACTAAGACATTAAATGTAGATACAGAAATGCAAGTGGTGATTATCAAGTGAATATAATGAAATAAATTTGTTCGAAACCAAGCGAAGGCTATTTATAGAACATATGGCAATTTCATTAACAAAATGTAGTTTGGTTGCACAGAAATACAATATTGCTAATGCTTGCTCATGCTTCATTTCTTAATATCATAAAAGATTCTCCTACCAAGCTGAATGCCAGTGCGCTATTGAAAAGGAAAGCTCAGCTTTATTATTCAAATAGTAACTAACTGAGAGAGTTTATATTTAAAATTGAAAAAAGTCTTACCTGAGAATGGCAGTTTATCTAAAGATGTCCCTGTTTCCTTTGACAAGAACCCCAGCACGGAAAACACAACTATACCACCTAAAAACGCAGTGAAAGCGTCCGCACAACACGCAATAACTGTGTCCCTAAAGTTAATGAAAATAACAATGTAAAGTTAACTATGAAAAGTTAAAAAAGTAGAATGAAACGAAAAGAAAGAATAAAAAAGAAAACTAAATTGTACTGTGGAACATGTTCACAAAATATATGCTTTCCAAGTTTTCCAATCAAGCAAAGCATACATATATTTCACTTAAACTACACAATTTGCATGTCTAACGAGATGGGAAAGATAAGAGTTTTATTATATAAGACTAGCAAAGCACAATAAAGGAAGCATCGAATTGAATTACTTAAGCGACATTAAGTATAAAACAAAAAATAAAAGAAAAAGAAAAGAATGAAACCAAGTCAACATCCATAACAAGAAAGAAACAACGAAAACCACTGAAAGAAAGTCAGAAAAAAGGTAGCGTCATGGCGTCAGACTAGTAATGTCGCAAACTTTCGGCCCTTTCCGTCAGTCTTCGAATAATTATTATTAATAATAGCCGAGGACGTTCCGATGTTAATCTAAGGATCGCTAGACGTGAGGGTTCAAACGCCATCAGGGGCAAGCCATTGTTTCTTTGAGCAAGAAACTTTACATTCATTGTTCAAAACTGGTTGGTACCAGGAACGGATTCGAAAGCGTTTCTATAAGCTTATAGCTTCATACACAATCGAACTCAAATAAATTGTGTATCAACCAAAAAAAAAGAAAAAAAAAGAAGAGAAAACGACAACAACAACAACAAAAATATACATGTACCTTAAGGCATTATGGTTGAACTTGTTGAAGCTGGCCATAGTAATCAAACCACCCCATGCCGGACCCAGTGAGTAAAAACACTGTATTGCCGACTCTATCCACATCTTAAAACAAATAAAAATTATTGAAAACTTGCAGCCCAATATATATGTATAGCTCAAAACAAGGACAAAAGGAAGAAAAAATAAAAAAAATTCTGGTTTCAATTGTAAAAAATAATCCTTTCTGACGTTATGCTTTAAAGCAAAAATTAAAGAATCTCCACTGGATATCCAAATCGTTAAAAATGAGTTTCTTACATAGATCAATTGGGGGCTTTTAATACAAAGATAATTAAGAAATATACTCAGAAATAAATAGAAAATTGAGCCGCGTCACGACAAAACCAACATAATGGGTTTGCGACCAGCATGGATCCAGACCAGCCTGCGCATCCGCCCAGTCTGATCAGGATCGATGCTGTTCGCTTACAAACCCTATAACAAGTAGAGACAGCATGGATCCTGATCAGACTGCGCAGGTCTGGTCTGGATCCATGCTGGTCGCAAACCCATTATGTTGGTTTTGTCGTGACGCGGCTCAATTGTATTTTTGTGCTTTTTTTTTGGGGGGGGGGTTACGTCACATCGACACAGTATAGGTCATATCGCGCATTCCAGCTTTACTGGTGGAGGAAGACCTCAGGTGCCCCTCCGTGCATTATTTCAGGCACGAACTGGCACCCGAGTAGAACCACCGACGTTCCGTAAGCTAGCTGGATAGCTCCTCACATGAAAGAATCCAAAGTCCCTGTCGGGATTCAAACCCACAGCGGTGAGGGGCAAGTGGTTTGACGTCTTGTGCTATTCTTTACCCGATTTGAGTGAAAAGCATTGCGACATTTTAGAATAATTATTCTGGTAAAACGGAGTGAGCGAATTATTTAAAATTTTGCACATAAGTAATTGATCAAGTTCTACATCAAATAAAACATTAATCATGAAAAATTATTTCCAGTCCCGTCATGTTAAAAAAAACATAAAGAACATTGATACAATTTGCTTAAAACATTGTTATTCTAATGTGAAGTAAAGGTCAGTAAAATGTGAAGAACATTATGTGCTAGTTCAAAAGCTAAGAGGAACACAACATTTTTTTTCGCGCAAGAAACAATTAAGTTTATTATCTAGCTTTTCAAGAACATTTTTTGTACGTTACCTTTCCGTTTGCAAGTTTGCTAAAATCTGGGATGACGTAAAGCTGCAGACCAATCCAAGCCCCGTCCAGAGTGACTCCACGCACCAGTAATATCAGTAACAAAACATAAGGTAACGTTGCCGTCACGTACACGACCTTGATGAAAGTAAGTAAACATACAATATATCATATCATAAACCATATTATAAATCATAAAATATATTTATGGTATCATAAATTAAAAAAAAAAATCATAAAAAATATTATATCCATATAATTATGATATCATAAATCATAAAACTAACATATCATATCATAAATCATAAAATGTAATTATGATATTGTAAATAAAAAAATCTCTTGTCATTTTTTATCATAAAGATATCACATCCATATGTCTATAATATCATATATCATAAAAATATCATATCATGCTACATGTATATCATAGAAAGATCATATCAATATATGTAATTATGATATTTTAAATAATAAAGATATCACATCATACCACATGGTCTATCATTAAAATATCATATCCATATAATTACGATAATATCAATAAAAATATCATATCCATATAATTATGATATCATACATTATAACAAAGTATCATATCATACTATGCGAATATGATAAATATCATATACTTATAAATATGATATCATAATTGATAAAATATTAATTCATATCATATTCATATGATATCATTTCTGAGCAGGAAGTGTGTCTATCTCTTAATATTAAAGGAAACAACAATATTTGAAAATCGCAGTCTGGACAGTAATGATTTAAAAAAAGTAATATCTCATGGCAAAAATCGATCAAGCTCTACAGTATACGGTAAGCTGACCTACATCAAAGTTTCATCTTCACATCACAAATCATTCAAGAAATTGAAGCTGGACAAGTCCATGTTAGAAATTCAAAAATAAAAGTTAAAGTGTCCAAGTGAAGCGCTATTGAACAAATAGTACTGCGTTTTATTGTAAAATATTTTCGCGATTAGTAAAGCGACTTTACCTTTCCTAAAGATTTTACACCTTTCGCAAGACAAAGGAATACCAGCAGCCAACCGAGGAACGTACACCCGACAAGGTGAAGTTGTATTGATCCAAGTTCTTCTATTCCAGACGATAAACCAAGAACGTTTCGTCTGCAAAAAGAAATAAATTAAAACGCCCTTCTTTAATTGTAGTTGACATTATAAAGTACATGTGTAAAACAAACTTTGTAAAACAAAAAAGGTAAATGGCTTTTTGAGTATTTCTTTTCATTCTCAAGAATTCAATTTAAGCTAGTTCTTTAAATTTAAGGTGCTGTATCTAGTTTATACTATTTTATTTCAGTTTGTTTGTGTTGGAAGCTATAAGCTAATTGAAACACTCTCGAATCCGTTCCTGGAACAAACCAGCAATGAATGTAAAGTGTCTTGCTCAAGAAAACAACGGCTTGCCCCTGACATGGTTTGAATCTACTCCGCAACTCAGTTGCTGCGTTTAAAAGAAAGATCAAAGTCATCTATAATGCAGTCGTCTGCTGACCAAGATCAGCCGGCACAACCGTGTCGACTGTTGTGTGCTCTATTCAGTCAAAATATTTTCTTTTCCCCCCTGGCAACCGTGATCATAGTCTGCACAGTTCCCAATTCAGCCAAACTATATTTTTACCCCCTCCCCCTAAATATCATAAATGGTTTTGTGCGAATCAAAAGATAGACTAGTCAATTTATTATATTTAGCGTGGTTAGATTTAAGTTTCAGACATATAAGTCAAAATATGAGTGGTGCTGCAAAAATCTCAGTGTGTAAAAATGAAAGAAGCTATTCTGCATGTAGTACAAATTGATAGGTTACTGAAAAAGAATACCAGCTTACTCCCAGAATTCCGTTCCTGACGATCGTAATTGTGTTCCCAAGCTCACATTCTGTAATTTTGCTGTAATGTTTGTAGTTGAATCTGTAATCAAATTTTAGGATATTAAACTTATAAAATTGCAAAATGTTTTTCAGTCCAACATCGGCTATTTAAAAAAAACGACAAAAATAAAATCAACAACAAACGCAACAATAACAACATCACACCACCACCAGACGTATTTGTTTTTTTTTTTTAAATAAAGTCGATTTAAAAATTATGACGAATTGTAATTTGAAAATTTTCAATTATCGCATTTTAACAAAAATGCATGCAATTAAAAAAGGTACAAAAAATGAAAAATGTCACATAAAATTTTATTGTAGTTTAAAGGTCCAAAACTCTTAAAAATGCTATTATTTTATTTGTTCAAAACAATACATATGGCAATATAAATAAGCCGTCTTTTTCTTCTTTAACGTTTTGGCAAATAGTTCAGACATAGTGATTAAGTATCTCGTATGGAAGTCACAATATTTTACTAACTTTGTCAAAAATATTATTCATTCAGTATTTTGCCCTTCACGTGATAAGCATCTGACATGCTCTTAATCCATTATTACAACATTATAAAACGCATGTTTTGACCTGTTTCCAAAAAGAACAAAAATAAATAAATAAATAGATGAAAAATAAATATATAAATAAATTGATGAATTTATAAACAAACAAACAAATAAATAAACAAAAATAATTGTGGAACATAATGCGCCTTTAATATACATGTATACAGTTTTACCTATACAATTTTCTGTATTCCAGGCATTATCGCACGTGCTCCACGGTAAGGTTGGGTAGAAAGACATAAACAGGAAGTAGAATACCCAGCCAAACGCCGTGCCGAAATACCAGACGTAGATCAAAGATGTAGTCACCATCACAAGACCAATTCCTTCAACAAACATAAATTTGTATAATATACTTATTTTTATTAACAAATTTGAGCTAACGTCATTTGGATTTTTACTTGTTTTTGGCGACCGTTTAGGTATTCCTTTTTACTATTTTAATAAAAGTAATGTACAGAAATTTAATCATTTTTTTATCGTTTTTATTTCAACGCTTAGTAAATCTTAAAAAAATTTCACTCATAACAATGATGCATACTCTTGATTAGTAACAATTACAATTATTTTGGAACTGAAGGGACCCAAATGAGGTTTTTTGACATAAGGGGACTAGAAATAAGTGTACGAGATTTATGTTCAATTATAAGCAAAATTACAATTCATCCACTTACTCCGTTTTCCCAGAATACTTACTTTAACCCATTACTTCATGAGCATTTTGTGAAAAATGGCTGTTTTCATTGAAAAGTCTCCCGTTACAAGTTCAAATTGCTATAATACTATAAAAACTGCTTCAACACTAATCAAACTTGGCACAAATGTTGACTGGACCATTGCCCTTGCAACAACATGCTCAGGCTTAAATTTTCTGTTACCATGGCAACGAGGGGACATCTCAAAATTGCCAAAAATCACTATTTTGCGTTGATTTTTCCATCAAAATTGATTTTAAAGTGCTGCAACTTCTCAATGGATTGAGATAGAGTCAAATGCTTTTCAGCGTTGGTTACACGTTACCTTATGATCAATCTGGGGTCATTTACAGCCTCTCACAAGTCCAAAATTTTCTTGGCGATGAGGGGGACTCCGCCCCCCTTCAAACGGTTGGGGGGCCGCGCCGAAAAAGAAGTCACTTTTTTTAACAACATTTCTCAAACAAAAACAAGTGTTTGAGGCCTAAATAAGGCATTTTTTTTCATCATTTGAGACAACAAAAAAGGGGGGGGGGTGAAAAAGGCGTTAAAAGGCGTGTATATGAAGTAATGGGTTAATTGGGAAAAATGAGCCAAAATTGAAAAACGTTGCAACGCTTTTTATTCAAAAAGCGGCCAAAGATTATCCCCCCCCCCCCCAAAAAAAAAGAAAGAAAGAAAGAAAGAAAGAAAAAAGAAAAATGATTTTCAACTTATTTATTTTAAGGTGCCCGGTTGATGTATGTAAAAAAATTATATTTCATGGTTTAACGTGTTCTTTTTACCTCGTTCGCGAATGGTAGTTTCATAGACCGTTTCGGCTGACTAACTAGCGTAATATGGCGGGGCGAAAAACGCGAAAAGTGTACAAAGTTGTCACTGTTTAATAATCATTAAAGGCCCGTAATTTTGTCCAATAATACACGAAACAATATAATGGTACTAAAGGGCCACCATACATAAGTTTATGAAAAGAGAAAAAAATGCATATCTTCACGTCGTTGTAAATTATCAAGGTCGTAAAGATAACAAAATTGTACACTTTAGCAGTAATTTGATCGCTTCAGACATCCTGCTTTATTTGAATACAGGAAAAAATGCAAACTTTAATGCTTCAATATTAAGGATACATGATATTTAAAAATGATAACGTATAAAAATACTACAAAAGGTACTCTAGACCTGGGACAACATAACATAATGTTATGAAGCATTCCAGACTTTACGTAAAATAAAAGCTATTTATAGAATCACACATGTTGGTTCTACGGTGGCACAGAAGTAATAGGTGTGATACTATGTCGTGCACACTAGTTACTGAGTCGTGTGCATTAGTTAATTAATTGGTTCACACGAAAAATTATGACGTGCGCACGAGTTACTAAGTCGCGCACGAGATAATTAAGTTGTGCGCACGAGAAAAGTTGGCGAAAATATTTTCTTTCTGATTTTACAATTTCTCCCAGTATCATCGTGCTCCTCTGTAAAAACATCGAAAATGCGACAGCTGGCTAAACAGCTTCCAAATTCAACATTTCAAAAGTCCACAAATGAGTCATCCGACGGTATTTTTGTGTGAATTATAGATATACAGTCATATAACACGTGCAGGAAATATCAACATTTGCATATTTTAATTGCAATTAATATTTACATATTTCGATATTGTATCAGAATAGGTTGTTTTCATTTAACTTTATTATTTACTTATTAAAAGAAATTTAAATAGGAATTTATTTCCTGTTAATAATTTCAGTTATATTCATTTCATAATTGAGCCGTGTCATGACAAAACCAACATAATGGGTTTGCGACCAGCATGGATCCAGACCAGCCTGCGCATCCACAGTCTGATCAGGATCCATGCTGTTCGCTTACCGATTCTATTACAAGTAGAGAAACTGATAGCGAACAGCATGGATCCTGATCAGACTGCGCAGATGCGCAGGCTGGTCTGGATCCATGCTGGTCGCAAACCCATTATGTTGGTTTTGTCATGACACGGCTCAAAATTATCTTTCATTATGATATGAAATACTGTGTAACTATCTTATATAAAGATTAGAATAAGGTCACGTGACTTATTAATTTCATAAAAATCATTTGAATCACAGATTTCAACACAGTTTTGAAAGGAAGAGTAAAATAGTGGAGCAGACGTAAGAATTTTCACCATTTAAAGACCCACTTTGTCTCAAAAATGCTATCATTTTTATCTTTCTGCAACAGTTTAATTTCAGTTTTAAAACAAAACTCATCTGCCATATACATTAACTATCTTTTGCAGATTTTGCTTTGTTGGCAATTGGTATAATTATAGTGAATTAGTATTAAATATGGAAGTCAAAATACTTTGTTTACATTTTGCTACCTTAAAGATACATTACTACAAGTTCAGCGCTATTTCTTTAGTAGAGATAAACATCTAACATGCTCCTAATTCATTATTAAAACATTATTAAAGACAGAGTTGACATTTCTAAATAATTAAAAAAGAAATGTTTTTCTGGGGCATAATGTGCCTTTAAAGTTAATCATAATATTTATTATTATATGACTATAATATGAAAACGTGTTCACAAACCTTTGAATAGTGGACATATATTCCAGACGGTAATGGGAGACTTCCCGGAGAACTGACCCAAACATACTTCTATGTAGTAAAGTGGACCGCCACATATCAACAGAAACAAGAAAAATGGAATAATGGCGATTCCTGAAATTACATACATAGATTTTTTTCTAGAAAAAAAAGTTTATTACTGAAATAAACAGCTGTCAAGAACTCGTATGTTTTCGACAAAGATCGGCATTTTCCGTGTTTCATATAAATCAAATGAGCGTCTTTAAACAATGATCTAAAATCAATCGTATCGTCAGAATGGATTTGAAATATATATTCTATATGGAATGTTACGAAGAAGGCCGACACTAAACGTCAATTTGATGCAATCAAAACAAGTAGTAGACATTTTTGCTATTCATTTATGCATGCCATTCTCGCCTTCATAAAAAATTCTCTGTTGTGTGACAAGAAAATGTTGTACATTTATTTTTAGCAATTTCCCGTGTGTGAGCATATATCCTTCGACTGTGTTAAACTTCCAAGACAATAACTGTTAGAAAATCGAAAATCGCCTTTTTGGAATGTCGCTATTGTTTTACCACTATATATATCCTCACTTTATGTAAAAAACAAATCGAAATAAATAACCTTGAATAAAATTAACAAGAATGAAAAAAATTTCCGGTTATCAAATTATTTAAAATCTATTGATTGTGTTGGATTAATAGACAAATCGAAACTATTAAGGGTAAGTGGTGACTGTGCAAGATCTGCATAAGAATTTGACTGGCGTCCGATTTCTGAAAGCCGTAAAAGTTATCAACAGTACAATGCAGGTTTGATCTAAAAATGAAAACAATGTTTAAAATATAGAAACACAAACCTCCGCCATTCCTGTAGCAGAAATACGGAAATCTCCATAAATTCCCAAGCCCTACGGTAAATCCAACAAGGGAAAGAAGAAACTCGAATCTTCCACCCCATGTTTCCCTTTCATTCCAGTCTGCATCACCACTTTCATCTAGCGTATCTTTGTCCGTACTACTTTCATCATTATCAATGTCATTCTCGACTTTAATATCCAATTTTACCAACTCTTCCATTTTTTCTTCATCCATGATTATTTTATCTGTTGGATGCTACTTAATGTCACTACACTGAAACCTAAAAAGTAATGCATACAGCATGTATAGAGAGACTATAGAAATGTTACATAACACACGTGTGCAATCGCTTTCCACACAATAGCATGAATACGCAGATAGATACGGTATTTCGGTATTAACTACGCTACAAAATTAAAATATGTCAAAAAATAATAATAAGTTAAACCTGTGTTACCTTAGTTTGTTTCATTATTTTGTTTAAAAATCGGCTTAAATTAAATATTTCATTGATACAAAACGTTTTTTTTATTAACAATCCGTTGATTTTGACTTTAATCCATTTAATTTATAATATTTTCTATGATATTTACAGATCACCAAAAGATACATTGCAAACTGTGAGTATCAAAAAAATACAGGTAGCGGAAATTTTGAGTAACGCTTATCATTTATTTAGTGCTTAATCCATAACTCAAGATAATGTCCCAGATTTTAAAGTCCTGATTTTTTTCCCGTTCAGTATACCAATCCGGAACTACTAGGGCAATAGGTTGCCATTTAGAGTCGAGTCAATATGTATGGTGGCTGATTTCTGCCATTTCGTGTCTTTTTTCCTTCGCCACTCAAAAGATATGCTCACTTACCGTGTCCTCGCCGTTGACATTTGAGGGCGCCAACACGAAAACTTTAAGGAAAAATAACGATACTTTTATTATAATCTTCTTTTGTAGAATTATCGTATCGGCGGGAAGAAATCTTCGTATCGGCGCCCTATATTTGTCGTGTCGAAAGGCGAAAAGTGAAGACACGAAAATTTACCGATCGTGTCTTCGGCCCGTAAGTGGGTGACACGATATTGAACAATGTTTCGTATCGTCGTGTCTTCGCCTTCCGGTAGACATGCGCAAAACAATTACACATATTCTGACTTTGAAGTACACATATAGTGGGAATATTACGGAATGCCGTTAGGGCCATCGCCTGTGAATGTGTTGATCTGAAACGCGATAGTCGATAGTACGATGGTGAAAACGCGAAATCACGAAACTACGATGGTGAAAACGCGAAAGTACGATGATGAAAACGCGATAGTACGATGATGAAATCGCGACACTACGATACTACGATGATGAAAACGCGATAAACTATCGTGTTTTCACCATCGTACTGTCGCGTTTTCACCATCGTAGTTTCGTGATTTCGCGTTTTCATCATCGTACTGTTGAGAATCGTGTTTAAGATCAAACCATTCATAGGCGATGACCCTAACGGCATTCCGGAATGTCGTTAGAGCCATCGCCTATGAATGTGTTGATCTGAAACGCGATAGTCGAAAGTACGATGGTCAAGACGCGAAATCACGAAACTACGATGGTGAAAACGCGATACTACGATAATGAAAACGCGATACTACGATGATGAAAACGCGATAGTACGATGATAAAAACACGACAGTACGATGATGAAAACACGACAGTACGATGATGAAAACGCGAAATCACGATATTACGATGGTGAAAACGCGAAAGTACGATGATGAAAACACGAAATTTTATCGTATTATCATCATCGTACTGTCGTATTATCGTGTTTTCGTTATCGTACTGTCGTGTTTTCATCATCGCACTGTCGCGTTTTCACCATCGTAGTTTCGTGATTTCGCGTTTTCACCATCGTACTGTCGAGTATCGCGTTTCAGATCAAACCATTCATAGGCGATGGCCCTAACGGCATTCTGTAGAATATAGCCATTTTCGCAAAATAATCTTTTTGCCTTCTAAATGAATATCTAATTTCACAATTATGACCAAAGTATTTTATCATTATATTCATCGATAAAGTATGATAATTATTTACATGATATTTTTCTTCTTACATTTGTACAGTTGATATTTTAATATTTGTCGAGTTATTGAAGAAGAACAAGATCTGTTCCCTACGAAATGGAATTCACGCTCAATATATGGAAGGTTCCTTCTCACAAAAAAGAGATGATTAATAAAACTATTTAATACTTGTTTGCAAATCAAATTGGTGTTAATAGTTTAAATATCTCAAGGGAGGGAAGAAAAATAAATAAATGTGTCTTGATCGAAATAGAGAAAACCCTGAAGAAATGAACATTTTTTTGTGATGATAAATATAGCATTTTATTATTCATTTTTTATTAAGTTTTTTATAACTTTTAATAAATTATTAATTTTTGTTTGTTTGGTTTAATGTCGCGACTTTTCAGCTTTTCAGATGGGGGAGGGAACGATCTTTTCCTAGTGTTGTGGATTGACCTATACAATTTTACATTTTCATGACAGTATTGATTGTATATTTAGTGTTTGTAAATATCATGCCGTGTTCTTTTTGTAAATGAATGCCGATTTTGCCGAATAAACTTTAAATTTTCTACTTTATAGGTTGTTGTACAAATGTTTCAAATATCATTTATATTGTTTATATTTTATAAAAAAAAAGATGACAGAACATTCTTTAAAATTCATAAATAACAAAATTACAGGCCGATTCCGGTAATTCCCCGGTTAAAAAAAAAGAATTGTTAATGCCAGCTAGCGCACGGAACGCCATTGGTTCTACTAAGGTGCTCGTTTGTGCCTGAAATAGTGCACAAACACGCATTTGAGATCTTGCTTCACCAGTAAAACTGGAAAGTCGCCGTATGACCTTTAATGTGTTATGCGACGTAAAACCCAACCCAACCCACACCCACACCAAAAAAAAAATAATAAAAAAATAAATAGATAAAAATATAAATAAAACACAATGCAATATTTATCACTTCGAGAAATAATGTTCTTTTCGTTAGTGTTTGCTCCATTTCGTTCAAGAAACATTCAGATATTTTTCTTTTCTCCCTTGAGATATCTGAACTATACACGACATCCTAATTTGTAAAAATATATCATACATAAATTCATAACAACAGTTTAATCAATCATTTTTTATGAGAAGGAACTGTCCATTCCTTGAACGTGAATTCTATTTCATAGGGAACAAATTTTTGTTCTTCTTCAATTACTCGACAAAGATACATGTGTTAACTGTAAAAATGTAAGAAAAATATTTTGCAAATAATTATCATACTTTATCGATGAATTTATTTATAAAATATTTTGGTCATAATTGTGAAAAAAAATTATTTAGTAGATGAAAAAAACATTTCGCGGCTTACTATGTTTACTTCAAAGTCAGCATATGTGTAATTGTTTTGCGCATGTCTACTGGAAGGTGAAAACATGACGACACGAAGCATTGTTCAATATCGTATCTTCGTGTCTTCGACTTTTGGGACGAAGACACGACAACACGAAGATTCGATAAATTGGTCAATTATCTTTCGCCTGAAAAGGCGAGAGGCAAAGGCACGACAAATATAGACGATATCGACCCGCCGACATAAGAAAATCCCATGCCTTCGCCCTTCAAAATATCGTTATTTCGCCTAAAATGTTACGATTTTTGAGTGGCGAAGACACGAAATGGCAGAAATTAGCCACCATAAAAATGCGATATTGTGAAGCGGTATTATCGGCCTATCAGCAATAAATCTACTGTTTGGCAATACAAACATATAATTTTGGCTTGAATTTTAGGTTCAGTTTTGTTTTTGCATGTATGTTAGATCATCGGGGCTCAAGTTTTTCGATTTGTTACATTTTTGCCGTACCTACATAACATTGTACTCAGCCGAATTACACATTAATGAAGTGCATACGATAAAATGCAATAAAGTTCATAAATCATTTAAGCAGAGACATTTATCATATTGGTTTTTTGTTTATATAAACAACAAAATAAATACAGAAGCGATGAAATGTTGTTTATTTATTTGTGTCATGTAGATGTAAATAAATTTATAAAATATCACAAAAGAAAAATATATGTATAGAAAATAAACGGTTAAAGGCCCATTATGCCTCAGATTAATTTTATTTCTCAAAACAAATCAGCAAAGTTATAGTAAATTAGCATTTTGTATGTAAGTCAAAATGTTACGTGTTCTAAATCCATTATTTAAACACTTTTAAAAAACATGATTGAAATTTCTAAAGAATTAAAAAAAAAGATTTGTAAGGCATAATCTGCCTTTTAATAAAAAAAATATCGACGAAACTGCAATCCCGACTGAAATCAAATGAACTGGGTAGATCGCAAACAAATGAACGAAAGGAAGAACGAAACGAACGTAAAATACTCACACAGCAGCCAAAAAAAAAAACATAACAGAAACAAAAATGTAAGAGAAAAAAAAATCACGAACCAGAAAGAAATAATGTTATAATGACATTTGCAGAGATTATTTCAGGCTTAAATTCCTTCAATACATTTATCATTTCAGGTAAGATTAGTGTAAATGCATATGTAGGTTTTAAAGGAACTCCACTAAGGTCCAAAAGCCGAAATACATAAAATGTGAATTTCTTACACAAATCAGCTGGGAGATTTAAACAGACAAATACGCAAAAGATAATTAGGAAATATGCTCAGAAATACATAGAAAGATCGTATTTTTAATGCTATTCTTGGTCCGATTTAAGTGAAAAACTTTGCAACGCTTTTCATTTTTTGGTCATTTTTCACAATTAAAATAATTATTCTAGAAAAAACAGAGTGAGCAAATGATCTGAAATTTTGTACACAAGTTATTGATCTAGACCTACATCAAATGAAACATAAATCTCAAAACAATTATTTCTAGTCCCGTCATGTCAAAAAAACCTCTGAGGAGTCCCTTTAAGTGGTAGTGTGCATTAGGTTTAAAAAATAGGGGACTTCATACTTTATCATGCTGTAAAATCAAAAGATATCAGGTTTTACTATCAGTACAGAACCGCAGTATTCTGATATGATTGGGGCTGAATGTTTACTAAGTTACTGGTTGTCAATTCATATATCCTTAACCCATAACTTCATATACAAGCCTTTTAACGCCTTTTTCACCCCCCCCCCCTTTTGTTGTCTCTAATGGTGAAAAAATGCCTTATTTTAGGCCCCCAACACTTGTTTTTGTTTGAGAAATGTTGTTAAAAAAAGTGACCACTTTTTCGGCCGCGGCCCCCAACCAAAAAGATACATCAGGGGTTGCCAGAAGGGGGATGTGCCCCCCTTTGTTGGGGGTTTTGAAGGGGGGCGGGAGTCCCCCTCATCGCCAAGAAAATTTTTGGAACTTGTGAAAGGCTAATAAAATGACCCCAGATTGATCATAAGGTAACGTGTTTAACCAACGCTGGAAAAAGCAATTGGACTCTATCTCAATTTCCAAATTGAGAAAGTTGCAGCCATCTTTTAAATCAAAATTTTGAACTGGAAAAATTCAACGCCCAAAATAGTGATTTTTGGCAATTTTGAGAATGTCCCCCCTCGTTGCCAATGGTTTAACAGAAATTTAAGCCTAGCCATGTTGTTTCAAGGTCAATGGTCCAGTCCCAACAATTTTCCAAGTTTGGATTAAGTATTGAAGCAGTTTTATAGTAATTATAGAATGTGAACCCTTGTTAGCCGGGAGACCTTTTCAATGGGAAAACAGCCAATTTTTCACAAAATGCTCATGAAGTTTAATGGTTTAAACGAAAGTCATTTCCTATGCAAAGTCAGCGTTTTGATTGAAAATAAGCGTTATATGTTAACTAAAATATGTGATATATTTCAATTTTTTTGTTGCATGTTGGATGTTTTAATTTTCTTTTTTTTTCAGGAGGCCTAAAAAATTGAAATTAATGATGCATTACGTCATTTTTTAAATACGATTCTACTCGTACATTTTTCGTGTCCTACCTTCTAAAAGGTTTATCTATAAAAATGGATTAAATACGGATATTTCTCTGTAATCCTAATGCGCATTAGTATATTAAGCTTACAATTTTGTTGTTTCGTTACTATTTTCTGATTTGAAGGTCAGTATTTGTAAAAAGTAAAAATTTTATTTTAGGTTGTATAACTAAATATGACCTGAATGTCTTTTAATCATAACTCTGTATAAGGTGGCCATATTTCATTGATAACTGTATTTTATGTAAGAGATTTAAGATTTCTTTTACTTCCTCCAAAGAGAATGAAGAAATACATATTAATATACAATTAACAAATATTTTACAACGTAAACAAAGAAAGTGCGTGCGTGCGTGCGTGCGTATGTGTGTGTGTGAATTGTATGTTAGAGGTATACATGCGGTATGAAGCTGAAGTAATTAATGACTTAACAAAGAATATACACAAAGAAAGAAAAAAATGTTAGTTGCAAAAGTCAAAATTAGAGGTGGTGTCCAGTTATATCCTCTGACCTAAGATTTTTAGGGAAATGAAATAAATGTATGTTTAGAAAGAAAGAAAGAAAAGAAAGAAAGAAAGAAAGAAAAGAAAGAAAAGAAAGAAAGAAAAGAAAGAAAGAAAGAAAGAAAGAAAGAAAGAAAGAAAGAAAGAAAAGAAAGAAAGAAAAATAAAGAAAAGCAATAAGGTTAATAATAAAAAGGGTTAAACACTAACCGTAGTTATCTTGTTCTTGCTTTTCGTAATTGTTTTACTCTGGGAAAAATCTCCCGTCCATTGTATAAATGTAAAAAACGCCAAATACAAACTGTAACTGTTCTTATTGTGGAAAACTCTATTTCTTTATTAAGTACTACTTCAAAAAAGAGAGTAAAATCAAACTAGCGAATCCTTCATGCTATTGTATTACATAGTTAAGTATTGTACAATTTTTTTTTATTAAAAAAGATTAGCGATCAATACTCCTTATTTTTATTTGTACAAACGGGACTGCATTCATAATCAAAGAGTTCCCTTTCTCATTCACAATTTTTGTACAATACAAACTCCTACTATGTAATTATGTTAAAGGAACTCCACTGAGGTTTATAAGCCTAAAAACATGAAATTTTATTTATCACATAAATAAACATGAGCACTTAAAACATATATATTAATAAAATATAACCAAGAAATATAGAAGAAATACATTGAAAATCATATGTTTGTGCTATTCTCAGCCCGATTTGAGTGAAAAGCGTTTAAACGCTTTTCAATTTTGGGTCATTTTTCACTATTATAATAACTATTCTGGAAAAACGGAGCAAGCTAATGATCTGAAATATTGCACATAAGTTATTAGTATAGATCTACATCAAATGAAGTAATAATCTCAAAAAATAATTCCAGTCCCGTCATGTCAAAAAAACCTCAGTGGAGTCCCTTTAATCATGATTTTTTTTGTCCCAGATTGTGTTTAGGATAGCAAACCATAGTGGGGACCATTCATTTTTTTAATCTGTTCTATATAATAGTATTTAGACTTTTATTTTTCAAATGTTAGCAAATTTCAACTTGTTGTTTTAGGTTTTATTTATACTGGGCGCCGGTTTCCCATATGTCGGCCTCTATTACGATTGCTGGTTCAGTAGAAGCCTGCAACGGAGCGACTTATTCGCTGCAACGTCCCGTCGACGTTCGATAGAGCCGCGACGGAGCGTACTTTTTCATGCTGAGTCGTTCGTTCGTTAGAACCTTCTCTAGGACCCCAATTCCTCGCTTTCTTTGAAATGGTTGACAAATAGAGGAAAGCCACCTCTTCCAGGGAGGCAGCAGCTCTCTTTAGGGCCACACCCCCGCCGTTGGTTAGGTCACACCAGCTAAGTGACCTAACTAGGTTACCCATCTGGTGTGACCTATGCCTTCCGAGCGACGTGCACACCGCGAAGGGAATTCTATGGAAGCCTTGGAGGGTCATTTTTGAGTTTCGACTTACCTTACGGATATTTTACTTTTGACTTTCGACTTTTGACTTTTGATTTTTGACTTACGTCTTATGACTTTTGGCTAGCCCATTTTACACGTGCTTTAGAAGCTGAAAGCAGCAACTTTGGTTTCAGGTATGTTTTTAAACGTTTTAAATAATTTCATTTAGATTTGTCATGGAGGAGAGGATGTGTTAAGGAGGGAATTAAATATTATTTGATATAATCCCATAGTAGTAACATATCACAGACTTTTATTCCACAAGTGTGGCTGTGTGTGTACAATCTTCTATGTTCTAATTATGTTCATTATATCAGTGCTTATACATCTTTTGTCCTCATCACAAAATCTGTCCATGAGTAACAAATAAAATAACTGTTTTACAAGTAGACAGGGAATACAAGTTTTACGTCTTAAAAAGGCATGGTGCACAGTATTAAACATGTATTGCAATTCAGCATTTTATTGAGCTAACACGGAATGTGCATGCAAGTGCTATGTTCATACACACAAGTTCAAAGTTAACTTAAAATTGTAATCGAGCACCATTTGCGTCTGATTTTGTTGTATATTTTAACAATTGAGAAAAGAACATTTAAGAATAAACGTAGATATAGAACCAGTTAAAACAAAATATCCTACTAGCATTTAAAATATTTTTTCGCACCTATCAATCTTTAAAAAACGGAGCTAAGAGATTTACCAATTTTATATAATATGAATGTATAAAGATTTAGATAAAAGATAAACTCTTATTTCAGACACAACTACTGGACAAAAGGTAACGAGGATGAAAGCCTTGATGTTGATCTGTGCCTTCATCATTATGCTGTTCAGCATTACCAAAGCTACCGTGCCAAGATACCTACCCTCAACATCTATAACAAACAAAACTCTGCTGATAATAGAGTACTTTCTGGTACAGCATGGCATTACGACGTCATTTAGTACAATGAATAGACTTTTTAAACGCTTAAATTTTAAACGGCGTATTGAAATATATACTCCTATTGAGACTGTGTCTGATGTTATAAACAGAGAAATACAAACAAATGGACAACGCATAGAATACCGTACAATATGGCGTAGGTTAATGCTGGATTACCACATGTACGTCAAGGGAGACGACGTCATGGAAATGATGAAACCGCTTGATCCGGGTGGTATTGAGATGCGGATACTACGCCAAAGAACCAGTTTTATATGACATATGGACGGTTAAGACACACTTAAATTACAAGGATTTTATATCCATGGTGCTGTGAATGGGTAAAGTAGAAAAATAACATGGTTAGAGGTCTTGGACTCAAATAACGACCCACACCTTATTACAAGATACTTTTAGACACCTTTAATGGACATTATCAAGCCTCCCCCCCTCACCCATTTACTAGGTTGTGATGTTGGTACGGAAAACTGCATTGTTTTACTATTGCAGCAATACTTCAGACACGATTCTACAGATCCGATAGTTGGTACTCGAAGCATTGTAGCTGGAAAAAGCACATCTAACCAACGCATTTAAAGTGGTGTTGTACATTACGAGAAAAAATGGAATCCATTGGTAGATTATTTTTCAAACACTTACGCGATACTTGTGTATTTAATGATCTGGATCCGATAAAATGTGAGAACTTAAAATTTTGATTCATGGACCTCATACAAACCGAGTTAGACCGGATTGCACTAAAAATAAGGCAACAAAAAGAGTTTCTGTTATTTTTGGTAAACCTGACACACTGTTTTTTGTACCAGGTCTGTATGAAACTCCCGACATCGGCAATGCAGTTAACTTGAGAGACGTATATATTTGCAAAGAACATGTTTTCACGCCCAAGAAGACAATGTGAGGAATTCATAGAATTAGCACCCCTTCTGAAGCTAGATCTACAGATGCCATTGGACGCTGATTCAGCACTACAGCTGTGTACCGAGTTGACACATTTAATTTTGAGAATAGATTTAATATAAATACGCTTTGGATCGACATATACTGATTTTTTTTTCGTGTTATTGATAATATACTAGGTTACTATAGGTTAAGTTTCAAAACATGATGTTTTAAAATCATAAAGACAATAGTCTACGATTTCACTTCATTATATGGTTGTTTTAAGATATTGGCTTGTAAATATTGAGCAAATTACAATATATTTGTAAATTATCATTTAAGTTATAACCACTCTAATTTGCACTATAAGGCATAATGAAATTGACAACATTGTTTAGTGGTATACCTAAAAGACATCTGTATGCAAAATTTAAGAAAAATTTACCGTACGGATTTGGAGTTGTAGGCATCATTATGAGTCAGAACATATACATTAAAAAGTTTTTTAAAAGAAATACATGTATTGAAAGTCTAAAAAAATCCGTGTAATCTCATTTCAAAATATTTTGCAAATGTTGTTTGTTTATATGCAAATAATGGTTGCAACTCTTCTATCAAGCCCTGGTAACAAAACGGCTGCCCGACTAGGAATAGCACCTCGGTCTCCCGCGTGACTGGCAGGTACACTTTCCACTATGCCAAATGTCACAGGGGGAGAAAGATATGCAGCCATACCGGGATTCGAACCCGAAACCCCTTACAGGGCTAGCTCTGTTCCGACCGTGATTGCACATCATCTACTGAATATAGATTCGTACCGTGACATATAAGTTATACGTGTAATTTCAAGTATGTGTAATTAGATTCAAATGTCTTATTCATTCGCAACAAATAGCAACCATGCTTTATAGAGTGTATTATGGTATTTAAAAGGAATATATATGATTGTTATTTCAAAAATAGTAATTGATCTTTGTAATAAATGCTGACTTATTTTCTCGTGTTTATTTTTTAGGTTTTGCCTTATGACTTTTCACTTATAATTTATCACTTTTTACTTATGACTTTTATCTTTTGACTTATAACTTTTGCCATTTGCTGTTACTCTTTGCCTTAGTATAGACATTAGTTTCACTTAATTTTAGATTAATGCAAAATAAGCAAATTTGTGATACAATCACCAAACGCAAGGGAGCACATCTGCCGAGAGTGGTGTTGAAGTCATATGATGTTTACAAGTACATTTAGCCACCAGCCTCATTTTTGCATTAGAATTATTGCATTCATATGTTTTTTATCACAGTTGATCGTTTTTACGTGAAGAATCATCATCAATTGTTAATGTGAAAACATATGTATAGAAGTTTTAATTCGGGACATTCATTTATAAGTGCCATCTGCAGCATTAAGTATTAAATTAAATAAACTATTCTTGATAAATAAAGAATTTTCTATTCAGATTAAACTGTTCTTAGCTATTTTCTAGATGTGTAGCTTTATTACAATTTGAAATAGATTATTTAATTCCTTGTTGAAGTTAGTCACGGTTGATTGGTACGCTAATATTCCTTGCTGACTATTTAAGAGGGTACAAGCGTTAGGCATTACAATACATTAAAATAAAGGAGATATATGTACGGAATATTATGTAGTAGTAGTTTTTTTTGCTTTGTATTTTGCTACAAGCAGCGGTGGAAAATTGATCAATTTTCCAATGTTGCAAGTAGAAAAATGCATAGCCTCAGAAAGCTACTTCACATAATTTTACTTTTATTATATACCTTTTTGTTTTTAGTAAAATGATTTTCATTAAACTACACATATATAAGAATTTTCAGAAAAATAAAAAAATAAATATATGACTGACGGATGAATACGTAATTCATGCAAAACCGGCGACGCCTCTTATTGTTCTGGTTCCCGTTTCTAAATGCTACATTAGACACAGCTAAGCCCGAATAAACAGTATTTAAATGTTACAGAGAATTTATTTATCTATGTAGAGATAGTGTTTCATTAAAATTATAAGTAAGACGTTGAAATGAGCAAAGTAGAAAAAGAATAGCAATCACTATAGAAGTAAATTGTGTGGAACCAGCCAGCCCCCTTAACAGAATACCTAAATATACCTCTACCGAGAGACCACACTACCAAAGGTTTTTACCTCACGGTCTTGTCATTGACAGGTTGGCAGAGCTATCAATAATTGTTTGGAATAAATGCGTTTAAACAGATTACAACAAACATGTTTTATTCTACAACCGTGCTTTATTTTGTTTAACAAAATTGTTGTCTTATAAGAAAATAAATGTATTAGATAGGCAAAACAAACTGAATTTGAGCTTCATTATATTTAATTTAAAAACAGAGATAAGAAATACAGAGGTAAGCATTTTTTTAAAAATAGCACACATGCCTTACTTAAAAGCTTACACTAAGGACAGCTAAAAATAAACACTGCCATCAACAAAAACATCAAGTATTTACGTCACAGAAGACATATATACATGCTATATTTCTACAAAACAACACATCGTTGATACGTTACTGATGAAAAACTAAGAAAATCATGAGTTATCTAACGAAGCTTTTGAAAACATAAGATAAATTAGGTAAACTTGCAACGCTTAAGTGACTGTATTATTATAGAAGTGAAGATTTTTAAAATCATTGTCAAAGCATTATTTCTTCATAAGAGAGATAAAAAACAAACACAGTCTCTAGCTAAAATGTCCTAGTTACTTTTAAGAAACTCTATACCTTGTGTAATGTATATATTAAATAACGTCCATAAGTTCGTTTTGTTTTATGAAGAATAACCGACTTTATATGTAATGGAAATATCATAGTCTTTCGTAATGAGCATACCCCCAAACCACAGCATGTCGAAAAAGGGAATGTTTAACTAAGAAGAACGATTAAATGTTATAATCAAAAATTTTGTTAACAACACAATGCACTCTGTCTCGCCGAGATATATCTGCCAGTAAATTCTAGTTGATGCCAGATTTGAGATAATTATGAGTTTAACTAAATCTAAGTATGAAAAAAAAAATCAACAACAAATCAACAACAAAGGGGATTTTCTAAAATGTAGCTATGATAGCAGAAGTATGTTTCTTTCTGCCTCGACATGCAAAGTTTGATTTCGATACCTTTCTTTTAAGTTTGAAAATTTACAAATACTGAAAAATATGAAAGCCAGAATTATGAATTCATGATTTTTCACACTTTTCTCTGTCTCACCATGACGTGTATATCGATACAAGTTTTGTACCATATTGGAGGTATGGACAGTATAAAATAAACATGGTGGGACGTGACATTGCTTGTTTCCAATAAAGCGTCCACATTAAGTGGTGGGGTTAAAACTTGAAAATTATTGAGCGTCTGAAACAAGTGTGAAAAAGTAACGCTCGTATTCCAAAAATGTCTGAATATTTCCATAGACAATAACGAAGAAAACCAAATCACTAGTGTTTAGACATGTACTACTTCTCACTCGAAACGAACGCTGTTTTGCCATGAAACCTCTTACTCTTCTAAACTGGCTCCAAAAACTTGACAAATATGTATTGCTGGTGCTCTTGCAACTGATTTGTAGTTGAAACTATTCGACAGCACGTCCTTAATTCTTACAGGTAGCTTTACTAGAATTTAAACTGAAAACATTAAAAGTATGTGTTATCTCAATTGAAATGAAATACATATAATAATATACAAAATGAAATACAAAAAATCCCTTAATACATAACTGTATCAAAAGTTTATATACAAATAACATATATTTTGTACTTGGTATGTGACCTAAGTTATTGATACTGAACAAGTGAATTAAGTTTCAATATTATATCATAACTGGTTTATGGGACCACATCTTACAAACATTTTAGCTTTAAAAATGGGCATAACTATGTCAAATTTTGCGCCACTCATACGAAACTTGGTCATTGATCTAAGATGTCAACACTTAAAATGTGTTCTAAGTTTCAAATGAATCGCTACAATAGTGTTTGAGAAACCATTTTTCATGAAAATTCTAAACCATGAATTCAAAATCGAAAAGGAAGCATAATTTGATAACAATGCAATGCAAAAAACAAGTAAAGAGATTTCTAACTTAGAGCGTGTTCTAAACAAGTGTGTGAAGTCTTTGTCAAAATAAGGCCTATAATTTGGTCTATATTCAATATTAGATGGACGAAGAATGATCTACGGATGAAAACCGAATTGTAACTACTGCAGCAAACAAACAATGCGAGACTGGTTTGGATTTAAAAACTGGAACCCATATAAAAAATAAAAAGCGTTTGATTCCATACGCTGTATGTCAATTTGAGATTATATATCCCTGTTCCGGAAATCAAAATAAAAAATGGATACCCAATGCAATGCAATGCAAGAAAAGAATTTTCTTTTCTTAATCAATTTAAAAGGCTTATATAAGAACAACATTTTGTTCTTGCATATGAGCCCACATATTTTGTTGTTTTTTTTTAAATAAGTCTCCAGGAAACTTAGCTAAATGAACTTACCTCGTCTGAATCGTTGTCATATTCTAACATATTTTCCTTGGAAATTATAATTATGATGGAAAGCACGTGTGAAATAACAAAATACATAAGTCAAAAATCAAAAGTCATAAATCAAAAGTCATAAATCAAAAGTCATAAGAAAATAGTAAAATAAATCTATAAGTCAAAACTCAAAAGTGACCCTCCAAGGCTTCCATAGAATTCGGAAGGAAATTTCAACTATTGGCTTTGTGCCTTATATAGCTGTAAATAAAACTCTCCAAACTAATACGAATCCGCAACGGAATCATAACGATTAGTACGAATATTTAGGCAAGGATAAATCGCTGGTAAAAAAAAAACACAAAAAAAAACAAAAAAAAAACAAAAAAAAAAAAAAAAAAAAAAACAATGCCACAACATAAATTCTCGCACATTTTGCATGGGGCAGGGATCTGGTCTTATATTCCTGTAAAGTAAAGAAGAGCCTCCAATCTGATGAAAAAAAAATACTCCGCAGCGGAATCAGACAAATGGTGTTTTAAATGTTGGCTCTTTTTAAAAATTTAATGCACTTTATAAAAAACTATACAGAAAGAGGAAATCACCAGTCCAAAAAATACAACCATATCACACGGAAATCCCCGAACATTTTGCTCGGGTTAGGCTTTCTGCATTAATATTGCAGTAAAGGAGACACTCAAAAGAAATGGAAATAACAAATCCGCACGACTTAACTATCTCGTGGCCACGACTTAGTACTCTAGGCCACGACATAGTTTCTCGTGCCCACGACTTAATTATCTCGTGGCCACGACATAGTATGCTCGTAAAATAATACATACACATGAGGTCACTTTGCGCCACCCCGTAATTATACAGCTAATGGGGGTTTATCCCTAAAAAAAAACTTTTAATAAATTTGTATTATTGGGGGATTTGGTGTTTTAACCATTTTTTTTGATACTCGTTAACATGTTTGTACTACGCATCACAGGTAAAGTCTCCTTTAAATCTTTATAAGAATGACCATTTACATGTATTTTCAGTTTATTTGAATGTGTAATTATATGTACATGTTATGGATGAGACCTAAATAAACTAATAAATAACACGGATTTATATTACAAAAATAAACCGAAATACAACTTTGTAACTCTTAATAAGGAGTTCTAAAACCCTTATTAGGAGAAATAAAGATAAGATATTATTACAAGTCAAGAAATGAAATCCTAATAAGAATTTGTCTATCCTAATAAGGAGCTTTAAAAGCCAAAATATTAAAATAAAAAACTTAATTTAACACTTTATATACTTAAAGAATAAATCGCCAAAGCAAAAAGCAATTATACTTCGAATTCAATTCTCCTTGCGTTAGATAAATTAACGTATTATTGCCAAAAAGAAGAATTTCCAAAGCAGTACTGTATACCGGATCACGACTTTATTTTTTTTATACATGAACACTGTACACGATGTTCATGTCACATAATTATGAAGTTCTAAGATTACTTTATCGTGCCAAGTTTAAATGATATAAAGCAAACGTTCAACGGAATGAGTCTCTGAAAAAAAAAATGCTTGATAATTGTTCAGTCGATCTAAGACTATGCAGCAAGAACAAAACGCCGATCCTTAAAACGGACATGCCATGCAGGCTTTTTAAGGCCATTTCTATTGGGTTAGTGCTTTCTGGCTTTTATTGCTGTAAAGAAAGGCCTCAAAACTAATGCAATGTCCAGTCCACAACGGAATCAAACCGATCGTGCTTGAACCGATGACACCCGAAAATGGTGGGGTATTTTTACAAAAATTCATATTTTTTATTTAAAAAAGAGCAAATCACCGGTCCATAAACGACCATGCCATGCGGCCCTCTCGAGGCCATATTTCTTCGGCTAGAGCATTGTGACTCGTACTGTTCTAAAGGACAACATCCAAACTAATGCAAGGGCTAGTCTACAACGGAATTAGACAATAAGCACCAGGAAAAAGTACGTTCTTAAGGAAATTCTTACCAGTTACATGTATATACAGAAAGAACGAACCACCGTACCTTAATAAGACCGTGCAATGCGGGCCTCCTCAGGCTATTTCATTTGGAGTAGAGCTTTGTGTCTTATATTGCTGTCAAGGAGAACCTGCAATTTAATGGAGCTGCTTATCCACAACGGAATAAGATATATTGTTTCAATGATTGCCAAAACAATATGGTGTTTTTTACGAACATTTATACACTTTACATAGAGAAAGAACAAGGCACTGATAAAAAACGACCTATGTCCTTAGGTAAGAGCTTTGTGCCATATACTGCTGTATAAAAGAACCTACAAACAAACGCATTTGCCTCTCTGCAACAGAATCCCTCAAACATTTCCTCACAGTGCAAGCGGCAACTTATTCTTCTTATGCGGTCAATGTATGCATGTAAATTATTATTTAGTCAAACCATATTTTTAAATTGTACCTACAAAAATGCATGGTTTTATTTTGACCTCTATACAATATACTTTTCACTATATCTGCACTAGTTGCTAGTTTGCACCAGAAGAAAACAGTTGGTTCATGTATATTGCCTATAAGTAAGTGTTTGGAAACTATAATATGTACCAGAAATAAAAAAAACTTTTGAAAAATAGAATTAAAAGCATTTCTGGGGCATAATCATACTTTAATGTTATAAAAGAATATAGAAATATAAAAATGTTTTTCAAAGGGTTTCATGTGCTAGTGTTGATGCCGAGAATGTTATTTAACAATCTTTCCCGGAAGTTAGATCCGTATACATATGGTGTTTTTCTATAGATTCGTCCTATTTTTGAATCGTGTGGCTCCCAATATACAGCAGGTTTCAAAAGATCCTTAATATTCTGAAAAAAAATGAAAATATTGTTCAATACTAATATAGGTATATCAAGCTTTAATGTTGCCATATATTTTTAATAAATTTCTTTCAACACTTTTTGTGGGAGTACCGATTAAGCCGGTGCTAGGGGGCGTGAGAGATTTTGTACTTTCTGCTATCTCTAATGAATATACGAGGATACAAAATGATCGTTCGTAAAGAAGGAAAATAATTTTCCTTTGTAAAGAAAAAAAATCATTTGTAAGGAGGAAAAAAAATATTCGTTTGTAAAGAGAATATGTACTCGTTTGTAACGAAGGAAACATTTCTTCGATTCTGAGGCACAGTGTACATTTTAATGAACTTACTCTTCCTGAACAGCTCTGTTGTATAACTTGATATACGGCGACTATCGGGATCAAACTTATTGGTACAAAGGCAAACAAATTGCCAATAGTTTGTGCATGAATTGGGTACTCATAGCTACCCAATGTTGGTGTGGTATAGGAAACGATTGTCGGTATAAAAATTCCCTGAAAATAAAAATGAAACATATATGTATTAAAGATAAGTTCAAATTGTTGTTTAGCAGAAAATATAAAAATTCCTATTAAACTTTAAATAACTATCCCCTCTTATCAAACTAATTATTACTACAAGTGGAGTGGTTGCCTAATGGGTTAAGGTGTCTACCTCTCAACCAAGGGATTATGGGTTCGAGACCTACTGGGGTCACGACCATGTGTGTACCACATGAAAGCATGGCTAGAAAAAAATTAAGTAGCTTGGCTTCTCTATATAAAAAATTAACCATAGCTCCAAAAACGAAAATGAATATTTTTTATATACCAAAAGACAATCTCGCCGGTCCAAAGTATTGGCCATACAAAGGTTTATTCAATAAAGAAAAAATCAATAAGGAAGTTATATCATACTGTATGAAATGAAGGTATAATCAAACACCAGATGAAAGAGGACAATGAATTGTTTAACTATAATGGAAAATGAAACATTCTCAATAAAAAAAGAAATAAAATTTGAAATAAAACACGATTGAGAAGTAGTTATATACGTATGATAAAAATAGCAAATGAAAGAGCACTAAATGCCTATTTTGTCCCAAAATTAGTTTTTTTTCTTCATTCCCCTAAAACTTATTATTTTTAGTTTATCTAAATAGTTTCCAAAAAAGCTACTCATTGACCAATTATATTAACCATCTTCTCTCCTGTTGCTTTTTGGAAATTAAAAATTAATACAGTAATAGTTACAGTTATAGTGATTTAGCATTTTGTTTGGAAGTAAACAACTACTTTTTTATATTTACTACTTTTATGACATATAATTGCGCTTAATTCTTTTTGTAATATGCATCTAACATGCTCTTAAAGTATTATTTAAACATGCCATTTCTAACGAAGTTCGATTTTTTATTCGTTTCTGGGACATAATGTGCCTTTAAGAGTCGTTTAATTTTAAGATAGAGAAGGAAAATGTTTCTAACCAGAAGAAATAAAGGAATGACAAAACACCAGATAAGACGGAGGAGTATATTGGGTCGTTTTCCTAACATCGTCTCTATATCATCTGAGAAGCGATTAGCCCCTGAAATAATACCAGTTTGATACGTTAGTCCTTCGTCCAAATGTATATGACGCTAAAATCAGTAACTAAATAACTACTACATATTATTAATGACAAACATATATTGACAAGTACTTAAACCAGCTTTCGGTAACTGAATATACCCTTGCGACCAGTACAGACAAAGATCGTCCCCGACACATTACATTTATTGACATAAAATACACACATAAAATACACGAAATAAAAATAACTCAAAAGTAAACAAAGATGTGTGCATTAATTATAATGTAAATTAAGCTTTATATCTAATGTCCTTATTTTTGAAGCAAATAAAATATATAAATGTTCAAGGTTTACCATAAATCCAAGCTACAACAATACATTCAAGGAGAGCAGTTCCTACCAGATTGAAAGTACCCATGTAAGAGTCAATGAGCATGAAGATATAGTATCCAGCCTTGTGATAGAAATATATAAATAATTCATATGTACACACATCAAATATATGCACAAATAAAACGCTTATATAAATATATGTTGAGTAGACGTTCAATATCAGGCAAATTATGTTTGACAAAAATATACTCAGAAATATTTGACTGACGTAATTTTTCAGTATCTTAAGATCTTTATATACATATATATCTTTCAGCATCTAAACTTTAACTTGCTGGAGCCAAAAGAGACAAAAATTTGCCACAAGAATACAGCAAAACCAGCATGCACACCCGTGCAGTCTGCCAGGCTATGTGCTGTGAGAAGCTCCACTTTTTGTATTCTTATATTGAGAAGCCCCTAAAATTCGAAAAGACCACCCAAAGTTGCAATGTAAATCACAATCTCATTAAAATCAGAGCATCGTTTTCGCTCCGTTACTCTTAGCTACCTAGCGAAGAAGGGTAGTTGAACGTCAGTAAGGATACAATTTATATGATTTATGGCAATTTCAGCAGGTTTAGAGTTCACTGAACTATTTAGTTTCTCTACTTGTTTAAGGGCTCGTAACCGAAAAGCATAGATCCTGATCAGAATGTGTGGATGCGCAGGCTGGTCTGGATCCATGCTGGTCGCAAACGCACTATGTTGGTTTTGTAATGGCGCGGCTCAATTAACTTACCGATGTGGTGAGAGGAATTCCTGATATTATGAGGAATATTACCAGCCCTGCAGAAATTAAGAGCCTGTATTTATGTAGCTTTTTGTAGTTTAGATCTATAAAGGCATTCGTCACTGTCTCAAAACATCCGAACTGTAAAGGGAGACAATATATTGTTAAAACATCCGAACTATGAGGGGAGGTAATATTGTTAAAACAACCCAACTAAAAAGTGTATCTTACAGTTTTATGATCTGTTTAAATCAGAGCCCCTTCGAAACTTCCGCTGTAGAGCCAACGACCAAAAACAAACTGAAAAAGGTAAACACAATTCCCAAACACAAACGTGCTTGATTTTCAAAAACCGAAGAATGCTTTGCCACCCGGAACCTTGTTCCTCTACATTTTGAATACAATTTTGATACGAAAATGACGTTAATATAGATCTATAGAACTTTCTTACCAAATATTAACTTTGTCCAAGCATGTTCTTTTGAATCGGATATTTTTAGACATTATTTATTTTACCCTTTTCAGCTTTGTTATGGCCGATGACTCTACAACGGAAGCATCGTAGGCTCTCTCTCTCTCATTTAAACAGATCACCAAAATATGAAGTGTTAACGATTAGTAGAGGTAGAATATTGTAGTAAGATCTTGTATGATATAAACATGATTTATAAATAAATAAAATGAATTAAAATTAAATATTATAAACATAAAATTTTAATGCTTTATTTTTTCAATAAATCGTGTTGTGCAAAAATTGTTTAAAGTTCTTTCTGTAGCCGAATATCATTCTTATAAGGCCATTTTCTGAAATTAATTGAAACTATTAAAAGTTTTATAACTTATAAGATTAACCATCTTATATTACAATCATTATTGCCAGTGTATACATGTACATGTATACAGAACTTTTATGAATAATTTACTTTCCAAAAATTGAAAATGCAGAAGGCATGTTCGTGGTGGAAATACTTGAAGACCAACAATTGTGAAATTGTGAAAAGTAAAAGTTAAAAACAAAAAGCGACGATAGAGTCCTTTAACTTTGTTGTTTTGTATTTGACATGCTTAAAATATAAATATTTGCACCTGTGTATCTATGCCGACCAGTACAAGGGTTAAAAAGAACAAGATGGACCATGCATGTGGTACAGGCAGGCGGCTCAGAGCTTCCGGGTATGCTATAAAAGCTAAACCTGCCCCTGTAATAGATGTGTTAAAATATGAGCCGCGTCACGACAAAACCAACATAATGGGTTTGCGACCAGCATGGATCCAGACTAGCCTGCGTATCCGGGCAGTCTGATCAGGATCCATACTGTTCGCTAACCAACCCTATTACAAGTAGAGAAACTGATAGCGGTCAGCATGAATCCTGATCAAACTGAGCGAATGCGCAGGCTGGTCTGGATCAATGCTGGTCGCAAACGCACTATGCTGGTTTTTTCGTGACACGGCTCATATACCAGTTGCATATCACCATATATAGAACTAAACCTGGATACTGTAATGTATAAAATATATATTCTATGTTACGAAGTTATAACAATAAGCGATCCCTATGTAACAATGAGAACAAATACAATGTACAAATAGTTGTGAATATTCGGATTTGTCTGTTCATAACAGAAAATGGTGCAAGATGTTTCATGCCCACTAGCAACGGCTTTATCAGAATTTAATCATCAATATTAAATGAACATAAATGAAAGGTCTAAAAAGGAAGGAAGAAAAAGCAGCACTGTCATGGAGTGTGTATAACGTTGCAACGCATTGTCAAACCTGAGAAAGGAAGTTCGTCAATCGATGTGCCAGTTTCTTTTGAAAGGAAGCCTATAACAGAAAACACCACCACCCCACTGTATATTCCTGTAAAGGCGTCAGCTATACAAACAACGACCGAATCCCTAAAATAATAAAAAAATGAAAATATATTTCTGTCGCAAGATTAGTTGTACTTACCATATTGCATACAACTTTGGAACTTGTACTAGTTTGCACTTTTCGATGTGAAAGGTCTTGACCGAGAGACAAATATTGTCGCTTCCCGATATGAGCCGTTACTCCTAACCCCGCTTATAATCTTAAAGGCCCATTAAGTCGCAGAAATACTTTTAATTTTATTTCTCAAAAGCTTTTAAATTTTTGGTGTCCTGTTTTACTTTCCAAAATTTTACTCATTGTAAATTAGTGTAGTTATAGTTATTTGGTATTTTTTATGGAAGTCAAAATACTACTTTGTTTACATTTAGCATCTTTTATGACGGATAATATCACATTCATTGCTACTTAATTCAGGTAATAATATCTAACGAAATCGTTTGCCATTTCAAAAAGAAAAATCATTTTGACTCAGAATGTGCCTTTAAATGAAAATAAATCAGTACATTTATCAATTTGTCATTTTAGGGAAAATTTCAAAATATTAACTGACTTAATAGCGAACATTGTAGACCATGTTGAAGTAGACCATGTTGAAGTAGACCATGTTGAAGTAGACCATGTTGAAGTAGACCATGTTAAAGTAGACCATGTTGAAGTAGACCATGTTAAAGTAGACCATGTAAAAGTAGACCATCTTAAAGTAGACCATGTTAAAGTAGACCATGTTGAAGTAGACCATGTTAAAGTAGACCATGTTGAAGTAGACCATGTTGAAGTAGACCATGTTGAAGTAGACCATGTTAAAGTAGACCATGTTGAAGTAGACCATGTTGAAGTAGACCATGTTAAAGTAGACCATGTTAAAGTATACCATGTTAAAGTAGACCATGTTAAAGTAGACCATGTTGAAGTAGACCATGTTAAAGTAGACCATGTTGAAGTAGACCATGTTGAAGCGTAAAGGAAGGGTCTGTTCAACTTGGCCTTACCGCATTTGTAGAATTTGTTGCCAACAGCAGATTGACGGTTAAATACATTTGTATCTAGACAATGATGTAGTCAATGTTCATAACAGAATGAAGATGGTTCTACTAATGCGCTCGATCGCACCATGATTCAATGTATGATTGCTGACCCATCTAGTGGTTTTCTCAAGCCTTGACCCATCTGGTTATTTACTCAAGCCTTAAGAATTTTAATTGCATATTCGCCAAACAATAACTTTTTATCGTCGTCATGACTTATAAACTTATAAATCAACGGAAACAGAAAAAACAACAAAGAAATGAATTTTACATCTTAAAGGGAACTTACCTTAATGCGTTATGGTTGAACTTGTTAAAACTTGCCATGGTGATAGCGCCTCCCCAAGCCGGTCCAAGTGAGAAGAAACATTGCACCGCAGCTTCGATCCAAACCTGAAATAAAGAGATCCAAGAACAAATAAAAGTTCATAAAAAACTGCGCACGCATGAATACATTACCGAAGAAAACATGTAATAACAGATACAATTATATTGGATATATTTAACCCATTACGTCATATACACGCCTTTTAACGCCTTCCCCCCCCCTTTTTGTTGTCTCAAATGGTGAAAAAAATGCCTTATTTAGGCCTCCAATACTTGTTTTTGTTTGAGAAATGTTGTTAAAAAAGTGACCTCTTTTTCGGCGCGGCCCCCCAACCAAAAGATACATCAGGGGTTGCCAGAAGGGGGATGTGCCCCTTCTGATTGGGGGGTTTGAAGGGGGCGGAGTCCCCCTTATCGCCAAGGAAATTTTGGACTTGTGAGAGGCTATAAATAAACCCAGATTGATCATAAGGTAACGTGTAACCAACGCTGAAAAGCATTTGACACTATCTCAATCCATTGAGAAGTTGCAGCATGCACTTTGAAATCAATTTTGATGGAAAAAATCAACGCAAAATAGTGATTTTTGGCAATTTTGAGATGTCCCCTCGTTGCCATGGTAACAGAAAATTTAAGCCTGAGGGCAATGGTCTAGTCAACATTTGTGCCAAGTTTGATTAGTGTTGAAGTGGTTTTTGTAGTATTATAGCAATTTGAACTTGTAACGGGAGACTTTTCAATGAAAACAGCCATTTTTCACAAAATGCTCATGAAGTAATGGGTTAAATAAAAAGAACTGACCTGTCCATGTATAAGTCTACTGAAATCTGGAATTAGATAAAGTTGAAGTCCATTCCAAGCCCCGTCCAACGTCACACCGCGTATTAACAAAGCTGTTAGAAGAATGTATGGCAATGTTACTGTAACGTAAACTACCTGAAATAAGAACGTTAACTACCTGAAACAATAACATAAACTACCTGAAACAATAGCATAAACTACCTAAAATAATAATGTAAACTACCTGAAATAATAACATAAACTACCTGAAATAATAACATAAACTACCTGAAACAATAACGTAAACTATCTGAAACAATAACGTAAACTACCTGAAACAATAACATAAACTATCTGAAACAATAACGTAAACTACCTGAAACAATAACGTAAACTACCTGAAACAATAACGTAAACTACCTGAAACAATAACATAAACTACCTGAAACAATAACATAAACTACCTAAAACAATAACATAAACTACCTGAAACAATAACATTAACTACCTGAAACAAATACATTTACTACCTGAAACAATAACGTAAACTACATGAAACAATAACAATAGCTATCTAATTAAAAAATCATTTTCCAATTTTTTCCCAAAGTTGTCACTTTTAATGTTCTCAAAAAATTAAAAGCATTCGAGAAACGAATCTAAAAAAACCTGAAAATATCACCAGTCAATGGACAGTATGAACGATGCGAAGAAAGTATCAAAATGTATAACCAACCTTGTCAGTAAACCTTCACCGAACAGGTAATACAATACTGAATTCTGTAGCTGTCAAACCTATATTTGACGAGACGCTAGCTGAGCCAAGTCAAAGTAGATTAAGTATTGTTCTTAAAAATGTATAATAATCTCTTCATTTACACAACAGTTTTGACATTTTACAATAATTAATATATGAATTTTGAATCCTGAAAATGGAGACGAGTTTATATAGGGTACGATATGCATTTGATATTGATTTTGGACTCTTACAATAGTCACATAGCTCAATCGGTATGATTGGATCCAATAATGATATATTTTGGAACATCGCGTGGCTCAAACGCTGTTAGTTCATTGCTTATATTTTGTCAAAATGAATATTGTCCATGTATAATGAGATACCTTTCCAAGTGATTTAACACCTTTGGCCAGACACAAGAAAACTAAAAGCCATCCGAGAATGAAACAGCCAATTAGATGAGGTTGGATTGAACCAATGACGTCTATTCCAGATGACTTTTGAAGAACATTCCGCCTGAAAAAAAGAAATAATTCTTATATGGTAAAAAAATTGATACGAATATCTTTGTGATATGACATACACGCGTTAAGCGACTGTTTGTTAGACGGTCATATCTGCAGTGTAATGCAGTCACCATAATTATCCAGGTCTATTGTTGAAACGAATTTAATTCTGAGAATAATACTTTAATAATATTGTTTAAGTTTGTGTCATCGAAAATACAATACTAACTCGTCAAAGGTGTAAGTGGAAGCAGAAGATTTGAGTGTTCGGAAAACAAATTATACGTACAATATATGACTTAGAATTTTTTATAGTTTGTATATTCATAATTTAAATATTTTGGTAAATTTTTATAAACAAGATATTAGATACCTTCAGTGAAACCAACCGATAACTTGTTGGATTTCATCAATAAACTTGTCCGGTTTCCTTTTGTTTAGAAACTATCCGTTTTCAATTTAAAGGGATCAATATACCGTCAAATTTACTTACTCAAAGAATTCCGTTGAGGCCGATCTGAATGTGATAGATGTAACACTCAAACCATTGTTTGTCATGTTAAGCATTTTGTCAGTGGTATTTGTTGTCGAGTCTGGATAGAAATACCAAAAAGATTAATTCATATTTTCTATTTGAAAACTTCTAGCAATTGACCACTAGACTCAATGTCTGAGAACTGATCACGGAGTAAAAACGCCTCGCCCAAGGATCGTGCCAGCAACCCCCGAGTAATTTATCAGATGTTTTACCTACTGAGCTAAACGGGAGAATCTCATGTTCAAGATGTGATAACTTAGTTTGGTTGTTTGTTGTTTTTTTAAGTCACACCTAGTCTGTACAAGTCATATGTCGACTTTCTAGCTTGACTTGCGGGAAAAGTATGTCGTGTGCAATATTTCAGGCACGAGCGGGAATCCGGGTAAAACCACCACCGACCTTCTGTGTACAAGTTGTATAGCTTCCTTTTAAAATCCAAAATACCGAACGAGATTCGAACAGACAACTGTGCAAAATTAAGTGAATCGAAGTCGAAAACCGTTCAAAAGCAGTCCACCAAAGAGGCCAGATATGATATATTTTGATAACTTGTTTTATGTGTTTTATTACGTCATTGCATTCTTATTTGTAAATGTAAAAATCAACACATTTTGTATAGTTCTTCACCTAATTTTCATGCATATAAATATCTGCTCGAATTCATCTAAAAAATCATTATTATTGATATATCTTTAACCAACAGTAAATAAAACAAGGTCTAGTGTTGAATTAACGATGTAATAATAAGTAATATTACAGATTTTACCTTTTAAAACACTCTTTTCTGTTTGATTATGGATTTATTAGTCTTACAGACAATATATATAAGTTTTTCTGATAAGGTATTTTTCTACCCGACCGGTCATTTTTAATTAATTTTGAAACATAAACAAATTACCAATGCATAACTCAGTGTTCCAGCTTTGTCCACATCGGCTCCATGGAAGTGTTGGGTAGAACGACTGGATGAGGAAGTAAATCACCCAGCTAAAGGCCGCTCCATAATACCAAATGTAAATCAGGGATAAAGAGACCATGACCAACCCAACGCCTGAAATTGTTCACAAATAAAAAAAAACAGAACTTTAAAACGAATCTAGGAGTTTTAAATAGTTAATACTTTCATTTACATAAGGCATTTCAAATTTGAAAGCAGTTTATTTTCAAGTATTTAGTAATTTACATGCTTTGTACGTTATTCACAATAGGCGCCAGTCAATTATCTACATGATACCATTTTAGTCACCAGGGTACTCTTTAAAACTAGTTGTAGTATTAACTACGTATAGAATCATCTAGTGGGCAGGAATGCGCGTGTTTGTTTTTTTGTTCGTTTGTTTTGTTGAAGTCTATGGCGGAATTTAAACCAAAAGCTATCAGAAGCCACTCATTGTAATCCAGCGACCTTAACCACACACGTCATCTTTTATATCTTATACAATACATGTATTGTAAAATTTATGTTTTTTTTTTTAATTCTGACCATTCGAGTTATATGGATATATAACCTAAATTAACTTTATAAAAAAGAGGTCACAACAAATAAAATAAATGAAATGGTTGAACAATATCAGCTCAGATTGTTGTTTTTTATGATTTATTAACTGCATTGATGCATTTAATAAGATCATTGCACCCTAGCACCGACTGTTGCAAAATTACATATTCAGAATTTAAAAAAGAAAGAAAAAACAAACAAACAAAAAAGAACAACGGAAATCAGTGATTCCATAAAAGCAGACAAATGTAAGTCTGAGAATAAAATTACCTTTGAAAAGCGGACATATATTCCAAACTGTGATGGGAGACATCCCCGACCATTGGCCAAGGCATACTTCAAGGTAATACAACGGTCCCCCACATATTGTCAAGAAAAGGATAAAAGGAATAATTGCACATCCTGAAAATAGTAGAAAAATACGTGCACATGTTAAGGGATATTCTGAATCATCCTTTGATAAGTATGATAACTATAACGTTGGTCCGGCTTGAGGAATTTCTGAAATAAATTCTTACTTATCCACTACAGTAATCATGTTTTTAACTTTGCCAATGTTGAATAACTGCGCATTCCTTTTGCTTTGATTTTGCAATTTTGATTGTAAAGTTATACTTGTATTTGAAACATCACATTTCATGATATATTTGAGAATTCTCTGTAATATTAATTACACGCTATAAATGATTAAAATAATTACTTTGAATTTATGTTTTCATTTATTTTGATTAAATATACATGTATTGTACGAGTATATTATTGTACTTTAATGTTATTTATGTAATTTATATGCAAATAAGCGTTGCATTATAATATAGGGAGAAGGACATTCCAGAAAGGACATTTCAACTTCATGCACGAAATCACGATTGCAGCTTCAATCATTTGCGATTTAAACGTATTGCAACGAGATATTTATTTCTGAGGAGATATTAAAAAGATTGACATGATTTACCCAGGTTTTATTTCAAATGAATATGTCAGTTTTATTTCATTAGTTATTATATAGTTATTATTAATTCATTTTATTTTACGCTTCAGCTTATCGGGTATATTTTATTTAGAAACTTGCATATACTTAACTTAGAATCTTCTTCGAAAAGTGAAACATTGAAAGCAAAATTAAATAGATGATAAATTATACCTCCACCATTTCGGTAACAAAAATACGGAAAACGCCAGATATTTCCCAGCCCAACAGTGTATCCTACAAGCGACAACATAAACTCGAATTCACCGCCCCACGTGTCCCTTTCTGCCTCATCCTTATCATCATCATGAACATCATCTATGTCCTGTAATTCACTTGTCTCATCTATATCTATACTCTCTACATCAGCTTTTAAATCCTCTCCAATTCTGAATTTAGCTATCTCGTCCGTCGCTGAGAAATTTTGCTCCATACTTTCTAAAGAAACAGTAACATTTGCACTGTTTTGTAAAATTAATGAGTACCATCAATTTATTGTGGCAGGTAACACTTGTTTAAGGACTTTGTATACCGGAGACATAGTATATGTATGGTGGTAAATGGTAGACAAACATTTACTAAAAGCTTTATTGTAAGACAGATTAAGCGAGATAAGGTTCTTTAAGCATATATCTAGATAATTCGTCATAGGTATACATTGACAACAACGTTGTTTCTACTTTTTTTTAATACTGCAAATTTTACATAGACAAATAAGCAAGATTAATATATACACAAGTGAAAAGACTTCTTTTTTTACTTTATAGGGAATCTCATAATTAAAAGAAATCTGAAAACTATTGATCCTTATCCTTATTTTGTAATTATTTGTCAATGACAGCGATTTTAAGCGCCAGACGACAACACGGAAATACGACAAAAGTGATCAGTTTCCCGTACTTCCGGTCCCATGGGAACCGTATATTGCGGCGCTTAACTCAGAATCCGTACCGGTTTAAAACATTGTTTGTAAGACTTTTGAATATCTTTTTATATCATCCGAGTAGATGGTCTTTAATAATATTATCTAAATTTAACATAATCTGCTAGTTTTAAAATTAGTCAAATTTACGGTATATTGAAAAAAAGAAAAGAGTAATAACGTAAAAGTAAAAGTCTAAAAGTAACAGATTGTGTTTAATTGATATTATATTCTTTGAAGCCATACACTCGGATAATACAAAAAAGATATTAAGATGTAAGAGAAACGTTTGTAACGATCAGAAATATGCTTCGCAATCTGCGGTTACGTAAGTGAGTTCCTATGTTACATATAGTCATATAGTCGTCTTAAACATGCATTAATTAGAGCTACCAACACATTAGAGGCACTGGGGACTTCCGTACTTTATATAATATTGTTTGTATGTAATAGAATATCAAATATGATATTGTTTTGGAGTGTACCAATGTTTTATATTTGAGCTGCGTCATGACAAAACTAACGTAGTGGGTTTGCGACCAGCATGGATCCAGACCAGCCTGCGCATCCGCGCAGTCTGATCAGGATCCATGTTGTTCGCTTTCAGTTTCTCTACTTGTAATAGAGTTGGTAAGCGAACAGCATGGATCCTGATCAGACATGATGGATTGGGTTTCACCGTGATATATATATATGCGTGTAATACAAAACGAATTTGGGTAGTTGTTGCAAAAAATATACTGTATCATGAAATAAAATAGCAATTTTACAAATATGACGAAATGTAAGGTCACGGTGATTTTATGCAAAATATGACATTAAAAAAATCTCCCATTATTTTATTCACCCTTTTACTGAAGAAGTAGATAAATGACAAGTTATGAATTGTAAATGCCTTGCGTTGACCAGTATTTATAAAATACTACAAGTTCATAATATTCGGTATCTAAACAATAATTTATTTTTCTTAAAAACTAACAAAAGATGGAGTACTAGTCGTGTTGCAACCTTAAGTTCATGCAAATATGTGACGGTGAATTTGTTCTCCTTAATAAACTATTTATACTTTCAGGTGAAAGATTAATATATGAATAAATGTCAGGTCAACTTTTGCTTAACACTACAAAATATGTCTTATAAAATAATAAAAAAGATATGAAATTGGATGTACATGTATATACGGTGTCCAGTTAGGGCCATCGCCGCATACTTTTACATCAGAAATATGTTACATCATCAGGACATTATCAATCAGGTTAACAATCACATCCTGATCTTGTAACAGTTGAAAAAAGTTTAGCCAGACTGCACGGAAATTAACGATGTCCTAATCTTGTAACAGTAGAATATGATAGGTCGTCAGACTGTTTGAATGAATAATTTTACCCCTTTTGACCGATCGCAAAATCACAATTTTTTTAATCAGCAACGAGGCTAACAGTACTTCAAATTTTGAAAAAGAAAATGAGGATATGGAATGGATACAGTACAGTGGTAAGCAGACAGTTTGCTAGGATAAACAACAAATAGTCCGAAATATGAAATAATGTAAATCAATATCATTTAAATCATTAACAGATGTTTTATGAAGTCTATGTTCGTTCAAAAACGCTTCAGATATAAACTACAATAAAATTTGAAGAATAAATAGCTTTAATGATGTTTTTTGTTATGATAGTTCGATCGATTTTTCATTTTTCATATTAATTAATTATTAAAGGCACATTATCCCTTAGAAACAGTAAATTTTTCCATCTTTAGAAAAGGCAATCATGAGTTTTTTATTGTTGAAATAATGTTTTTTAGATCATGTTAGTTACTCATCAGCTGTAGAGAAAGAAGCGCTGAATTGGAAATCATTGTCATGAGAGAGTGTTAAAATGTAGATAAATTGATATATGAGCCGCGTCACGACAAAACCAACATAATGGGTTTGCGACCAGCATGGATCCTGACCAGCCTGCGCATCCGCGCAGTCTCATCAGGATCCATGCTGTTCGCTTACCAACTCTATAACAAGTAGAGAAACTGATAGCGAACAGCATGGATCCTGATCAGACTGCGCGGATGCGCAGGCTGGTCTGGATCCATGCTGGTCGCAAACCCATTATGTTGGTTTTGTCATGACGCGGCTCATATGGACTTCCATTCAAAAATACTCAAATATGATAAACAAGATCAACAAGAAAAGGCACAACCCCCACATGTCCCAGTAACAAGAACCAGTGACAGTAGAATGACTGTTTACATGTTAATAGTAATGTATAACACTTAATTACACATAATGTATTCATTTCCATGCAGTATGACTGGATAACTGTTAATATGTTGTTTCTTACTGAACCACTAAAATTGTGCTTATTGCTAAAGGTAAAAGAAGGAAGAGATGATTCAGGAATTTGGCTAATTTATAACTTTTTGGAAACTCTTATAAAAGCAGGAAAAAAAACGTTTTTTGAAAAATAAAAATAAAAGCATTTCTGGAGCATAATGGGTCTTAAATAAAAGTTTTGTACCTTTATATGCATTTCACTTTTGATGAGCGACCACTTTATTTTATATATGATGTATGTATTCATTGTTAGCCGGGTCAATCATTAAATCGTTATAAACGGCATTTACACTACTTGTTGCCTACGGTCGTTATTATAACTGTTGTTTAAACGATAATTTATAACTATATAACCTATATGTCTTTGTCTGATAATTTTATAATCAAAATTACATTTTATAGTTAAGTTTAACAGGCCCTTGAAAAAGGTCACGGATTGTTTTATGTAATGGTAAGTTTGCTATACCGATATCCAAACAAAAAGTTTAATGTGTTTTACCCCAGAGCTTAACCATACTGCAGTAGTCTTTAAGATGCGCGAATTAGTGGTACAAGCAAACAAGAGGCACTGGGGACTTCCGTACTTTATATATTTGTTTGGATGTTTTTAGAATATCAAATATGACATTGTTTTGGAGATTAGCAATGCTTTTCACTCTACATTTCATAGAGCATAATGGATTGGGTTTGTATAATAACATTATATATTTGTAATGCAAAAAGTTAACATACCTTAGAATAAGAGGAAAATATTAGAGAGAAAAAAAAAGTTCATTGATTTAATAACATGTCAAAATACAAAACATCTCACATATGCGAAAACAACAAATGAGTAAATAGGGCTGTTTTGATATGAAAAAAACAAAACAAAACAAAACAAAAAAACACGGACCTTGAAAATGAAAACGAGGCTGTATAGATATAGCATTAGATTTTTATAAATTGTTAAGTTCAATACTGTCAAACCTATATTTGTGTAAAATACAGTATAATATAGATTTGATAGGAATTTTATGGACTCGGGAAATCAAAACAGGGCAAAATTGATAAGACTTGATCTAATAATGATTTTTTTGGAACATCACGTGGTGCAAATGCTGGAAATTCAGTGGTAATACTTTATAAGGACCGGTGTGAAATAAATAAGTATATTTTTAATACATGTTCATTCTTTAATAATTTGAAGGTGACAAAATATTAATGCTCGATTTTCGTCCATTTGTAAAGAGTTCTTTTGTTTTACATCTTTGAAATGTATGAATATCTATATTGTATATATAATTTGGTTTTAATAATTATTACAGTTGATGGCGGAGAATTTCTGTATAAAACTCACAATATATTTAGCAGACCAAACAATACAGCGGCTCAAGCCCTGTGCAAGAGTTACGGCAATTGTGAGTTGGCGGTTATTGACTCACAAGCAGAGTACGATAGAATGTTGGAATATTTTAACAACATTTTGTAAGTGTTAGACCTCTTTTTAAAATTTTTTAAAAACATGATAAGTCCACTAAGTCATTCGGCTTGTTTTAACGGAACTCCACTGAGGTCAAAAAGCCTTAAAACATAAAATTGAAATTCTTACATAGATTAAAAGAAGAATTTTGAATTGGAAAATCTGCAAAGGATAATAACGGAATATACTCAGAATTAAAGTGAATATCGAATTTTGTGCAATTCTTCGACAGATATGTATGAAAAGCGTTACAGCGATTTTTTTGGTCATTTTTCACAATAATAAAGATTATTCTGGAAAGAAATGCGAAGAGGGAAATGCGTGAAAGTAAGCATGAAATCATTACTTTGTCGAGAACTTCATCAAATGGTACACAAGTCACGGGAAAATATTCCTTGTTCCGTCATGTCAAAAAAAAAAAAAAAAAAAAAAAAAAAAAACTCAGTGGAGTCCCTTTACGATTTTCATGGACTATAAATAACATTTATGTCAAAAGAAAAAAAACAAACAAAGGTACAGTTTTGTTCTACTTAAGTTGTTCTCTTTCTTTGAAATAAGAATGATATTTATAAGGTCGATAATGTGCTTATGAAAACAAGTATTGCCGAAGATTGTTCCTCAATTGTAATCTGTATTACCAATGAAGTCCTACAAATTGTGAGTATTTTTAACGCACCTGGATGGTCTAAATAAATACATGCAAAATGAGAAGGTAAGTTTTTTCTGCTTTGTCTTCTTCTCTTCTCTTCTCTTCTCTTCTCTTCTCTTCTCTTCTCTTCTCTTCTCTTCTCTTCTCTTCCTTTCTCTTCTCTTCTCTACTGTTTCGTCTTATCATTTTTCTTTTTTCCTTTTTTCTTTTCTTAGTTTTCTACTTTTTCTTTCTTTTCTTCTTTTTCAACTTCTTCATTTTTCTTTTCTTCTTTTTCTTCTTCTTCTTTTCATTTTCATCGTTCTTTTTCCTTCCCTCATTCCTTGTTGTTGTTGTTGTTGTTTTTCTTCTTCTTCTTCTTCTTCATCTTCGTCATCAACACCGTCATCATTGCGTTCGTCTTCTATAAACAGGCTGTTTCTTTCAAGCTTAAAAAAGAGTGAAAAGTAAATACTTTTACTTAATATAACAAATACCAAAATGATCATTGTATTTTCGTTAAATTTCAGGGGAGCTAATTTCTTGCTATCATCAGGTATTTGGATTGGACTCTACTGGATAGACGTAAGAGGGAATGGGAAATATGTCCACTTTTGGGAGAAATCTGGGCAAATGGTTAAACTAACATGGAGCCACTGGGATGATAATGAGCCTAACGCAGCCGGACTTGAAAATTGTGTTCGAGTACATACAAACATGTACATGAGAAGTATCGGTTGTAACCAAAGATATGACGTCCTCTGTGAAGGAAAAGGTATTGCCTGTATATTTAATTAATGTTTGGATTAACTGATCTCATGCAAGTTAAATTCAAATTATTTACAAGTTGTTTTATGAATTATTAGTTACTGGCAAACAACTGCCCTCCCCAGATTTCTCCAACATGGTTCACATTATTGACTGTTATATGAACAGCTTTATACAGGTAAACTGAATCGTTGTATATATTGTTTTGTTTGTTTGTGTTTTGCATCCAACAATTTTGTTTTGATGTTCGTTTAATTGATATTTTATGTATTTACAGGACAATCGTCGTGTATTCCTACTACCACGACGACAGCAGTGACAGAAAACGTTACAGATGCAGTTACAAAGATAACTACGGAAGCTGGTAGAGAGAATGTCTCAGATAAACCATCGGAAGATTCTGAAACGGAAATTAAAAGGAAAACTGCAAAAGAAGACAGGAAAAAGAAGGTAGACAACTTGCAGATATTCAAACTAGCATCAACAAATATATATACATGGTCTGTATAACTATACTTTATTTCATTTCAATTATCACTCAATTTCTGTTGGTATTTTGTTAATGTTCAATTTTAAATTAACGATATCATTGGCAGCTAATTTTATATCGAGTAAATTTTCATCATACACAGCAACAATAAATTGCTATATTGAATACTTTACATTATTCTTTTTTGACCAGCACAACATATTTTCAAAACAATGGTGGACCCCTTTACGAGTTGGTCTGATTAGCGGTTTTGGCGGCTTATTTGTATTCGTAACCGTGTGTTACATTGGATGGAAGAGATTATACAAGCCGAAATTCCAAGTTGGGTCTGAACAAAATGAAACAATTTACAAAACTGAAAATAATAACTCTACATGTACTTCTACCACTAATAATGATAACTGCGTTTATGACGAAAGACACAACGAAGAAAATGTTAAAATGTTCGACAACAATGTTGAGACGGCTGAAAAATGCTCCTTGAGAGACAATTATTGTGATAATGTTAACGACACGCATGAAGAACAATATGACAATCAAGAGATTAGTGATCGCCCCAGAGAAATTAAAGATAATAGCTATCATATTTATAATGACGATGAAAGTCATGTCGAGCATGTAAATGGTAAAACATCTAATTATGTGTTTGAGCCAAATGAAAACGAACAAGGAAATAATGAAAGTAACAGATACGTATATGATGTAAATGAAAATCACGACGATGAAGACGGTAATGATGATCGTAATAATATATATGGACTAGGTGAAATTGATGAACTGGACAATAATGATAGCGATGGCGATTGTGAGTCTAAGGATATTGTAAGTAGACATACAGTTTTAAATAAACAATTACTAGTCAAGTTATATGTACATACAGACATGCTTGAAGGATATGATATTAAAATATAACATCTATAAGTAGCAATTAAATTCAGCATTGAAAATCAGTTATTAAATATTTTCTATCAGTACTATAAATATGTTTGGAAACTTGTAAAAAAAATGGTCGAAAATTGAAAATATGGGTAACATCGTTTTTTCTGTTTTACATAATTATGACATTGTAGAAATTGATTGATATTTAACATGCTGAATCATTATTTGGATTGCTCTCCCATTACAGGATAATCTCAACTTTGACAAGGTGCCGGCTGAGCCAAATCTTCAACAAGAAGATAAAAATTCAGTGATCCCGAGCAAGAAATACAACTCATGGATGAGTCCTGAAGACCTTGAATCAGATTTATTAAATACCAATAGACAAACAAAAAAATAATGCAAATTTATATTTTATTATTATTTTTTTTTACATTTTTGTTTTTTCAAATCAATATCTAAATAAAGAAGTATTCAAAATCCTTTTCGTTGTTATATACTGCACATGTATATGATTGCAATTATTTTAGTTTATATTTAACGTCATTGTGTTATAGTCAAAATAATTGTTAAATTGTTTGATTAAATCAACTATTTCTTTAGATTACTTTAAGGTCAAAAATAACTGTTAAACTTGTTGATCGAATTCAATTATTATAGTGCATTTATGACTGGCAGCACTAATTTCCCTGTCTTTATTTTCTTATGAAAGCCATCTTCCTTCAAGTCTTCGCTTTTTTACTGTATCAAAAATTGATATATAAATAAAATGAAATTTAAAAAGAGAAAATAAGGAGTAATTATCAATAAAACAAAGGGTGAGCATTTCAAAATCATGTTGTATTATTTATTTCATGATAAGTAATTTTCTCAATGGCGTCCTTTGACGACTAGTTATTACTCAATCACATACCTGTATAATATATTTCTTTCTAGCAAGTACCAGGCTCTTTCAGTCCATTTTAATGGTTGTACAATGCAGTCATTTCTTTGTCCGTATATATTTGATCAGCAAACTTTAACTTTATTTCTTTAAACTTTGTCTTTAAATGACTTAAATTCAATATCTTAACGAAAAAAGTCACCTCAATTATAATATATTGTTAAAACAAAGTTTTATTGATTCCGATACTTTGTATTGTAAGAATAAACAACGTATTAGAAATGGACCAAACTTTTGACTTTTCTGTTTTCATTCCAATACTTCCAAATCATTCGCAGACTCTGAGACATAGGAAACCTTCTTTATCTGTATATATGGCTGATTTTGGAAA